>NC_135616.1:79100000-79254207 GCF_053574225.1 Canis aureus | reverse complement strand
CTCAGGAGGGACGTATCAGGATGTCAAGGGAACCCCTGCAAGCAGCTCTGGGGGAGATTGCCCACAGGACTCCCTCCGGGGAGGTGGGCAAGGAGGCCTTCGGGGGGGGGGGGTGAGGTCAGAAGTTGGTGACCTTGCAGGTTTTGGGTGTTGGGCTGCAAACCCGTCTCCCTCATTCCAGAGAAGTTGCCCGGTGGTGCCCCTGGGAGAGGGGACCACTGTCCTGCCCAGATTGGGGACCCACACCTTCCGGGCTCCTGGAGCTCAGGCAATATCATCTGTGAAGTGTGGCGTCTCTGGGATGAAACCCCAAGACACAGATGGGGGCTGTGGCACGTCGCCGCGGTGCTCACTGCCACGGGGGAGGCTTTACGGGGTGCCGTGGTCCTGGTCCCGTCTCTGCAGGGGAGGGGCAGCAACTGGGTCTTGGCATCATGCCTGTGTGCGTCCGGGCCCTGGTGGCCAGGGATCCAGGGAGCAACCGGGAGGCAGAGACCTGGGCGGGGACTGAGGGGCCAGGACCCCCTGGGGCAGCCACGGGGTGGGGGGGGGGCCCTCCTCCCTGGGAAGCAAAGCTGCCTTGCCCAGAACTGGTGAACGAGGAAAGGCTGGGCATTTTTCTCTGGGCGTGTGTGCTTCCTGTGGGGACCCCGCTGTGCCCCGAGATGTCCCCCCGGGAGGTGCTATGGCACAGGGGGTGTGAGGTGTGACCTTCGTGACACTCCTGGAGCCAGGGATCTGCGGGGCTGGAAGGAATTCACTGTGCACATGGGGAAATGGAGGCCCATGGGGGACAGAGCTGGGGCCAGGTCTGGGGCCTCCTGACCCCGTGGCTTTGGGCTTCTCTCCTCTCCAGATGGCCCGGTGGAGGAGTCCAAACCAAAGCCCAGGTGAGTGGGCCGTACCTGTGAAGCCCTGTGGGCGGAGGGCCAGTGAGGAGGGCTGACCAGGGCAGGCAGGAGGGCAGTATGGCACAGCGGGCATGGGCTGGGGGTGCAGCAAGCACAGGCTGCCATGTACGGTTATACGGGGTGTGTAACCACAAGAATGTGCCTGAGGGACGGTGGAGGCTGAAGTCCGCCCCGGGCCTACACAGCCAGCTGCGCACCCCATCACGGGGGGGTGGTGGGGCGGACTAGTCATGGCCCTGGACAGAGACCCACCGCCCCCGTCCCTCAGCATGGCTGGAACACCTTCCTCTGTAGCTGAAGTGGGAACTGAGGGAGGAAAGAGGATCTGCGGGAGCCAAGCAATGGAAACTGGGATGGCCTAAGGGGGCTTCGAAGTGTGGCAGGGGGGTGGGGCGGGGCGGCGTGGTGCTGTGCATGCAGGGGTGCAGGGGGACTGGGGTGCTGGGCCCGCGGGCGCCTCCCCTGGGGTGGTGCTCAGCCTGTCCCAGCCCACACGGGTGGCCTCGCCCCATGGCCGTGGGTCCCCCTGAAACAGCCCCAGACACAGCCACAGGTCCGCTCATCCGTCCAGCGCTGTCTGCTTTCCTGGCGATGGATGCTGTGGTACCTCAGTCCAGCCCTGCATAGACCTGAGGGCGAGCAGGGAAACTGAGGCCCGGCCCCACTGGACCGGGTGCCACCCGGCAAGCATGCGTTGGGGCGGGGACCACAGCACAGGCCTCCGGGCTCATGGGGAGATGCCGTGGGGTCAGCCGCGTGTGCCGTTGAGCCTCTGTCCTGGTGGACAGGCCGGCACTGCCTACGTCGTGGGTGCACAGGGACGACGGAGGGGGGCACCTGGGACAGAGCTCGGTGTCCCGGCTGTGAGACCTGACGTGGGGTGCTAGCGCCGCGGCGGCTGTGCCTCTGCAGGAAGGAGAGGGGCCCCGCTGCTCTGGGCACCCGTGGTCCCAGGGGGCCGGGGCGGGGGGGACATTCCCCAGTTCCCTCCTCTTCTGTCCCACAGGCCATTCATGCCCAACCTGGTGCCACCCAAGATCCCAGATGGAGAGAGAGTAGACTTTGACGTGAGCGTGCCTGTGGGGAGAGCGGGCCTGGGCTGGGAGTGCTTGCAGGGGCCCCGAGGGAGACACCCTGTGACCTGGGGGGGGGCATGGCAGGCGGGGAGGCGCTCAGCACCCCCACTGGGCCTCCTCCTGGGCCTGGGCCACTGTGGCCCCTGCCGGCTGGGCGTCCAGCCTGCCCGTCCCGTCTGCTGCGGAGGGGGCACCCCGCAGCTGCTTCCCCGGCCCGTGGGGCCTCTGAGCCCGCCGTGCGTCCGCAGGACATCCACCGGAAGCGCATGGAGAAGGACCTGAACGAACTGCAGACGCTGATCGAGGCTCACTTTGAGAACAGGAAGAAAGAGGAGGAGGAGCTGATTTCACTCAAAGACAGGATTGTGGGTGTCCAGCCTCCCGTGGAATCGCCCCCAGAGGCCCCTGTGCCTGGGCAGCCCTCCCTGGGGCCCCTTCCCCACCCGGGGTGGGCTCTCTGTCAGGGTCCGGGTGCCCGGGAGCCCCCGGCCCGCACCTCCTGGGGCCCTGCTCACTCCACACCCCCTGGACGGTCTGGGCGGCTCGCCTCGGGTGGCCCGGGCTCCAGCTGCGCCCCCGCCCCCGCCTGCCTCCCCTGGGCGGAGCTCCTGCGCCGACACGGGTGACGCTGTGGCCTCTGCGATCCCGGAATCCTGCTGGGGGAGGGAGGTCATCTGGTTTGCTTTGTTTTCCTCTCCACCAAACTGGCTGCGCGGCGCTGGCTGGCAGCTGAGGATTTGGCCACCTGTCGGGGGACACAGAGCAGCTGCCAGGGCCGGGGTCAGGGGCACAGCCCTCGGGGAGACAGGACGAGCCGCCTGGCATTTTTCGAGTGGTTGAGGACAGCCCCATGACGAGTGCTGTTCGGTGTCGGCCCATCTTTATTTAGCCGGGCCCCGGGAGCTGGCCCACCTGTCCGCCGACTCTGCGTGCGTGCAGCTGGCGGGGGCCGAAGCCCCGGGAGGAAGGGCATTCCTTGCCCTGAGGCTCGGGGGGCGGGGGATCCCGTGAGGGTTCTCTGGCCGCCTGTCCCCTGGGCGGTCCCTGCACCTCTGCTGACACCTCGGCCTGTGCACGCCCTGGGCAGGCTTGGCCTCTCCCCCGTAGGAGAAGCGGCGGGCCGAGCGGGCCGAGCAGCAGCGCATCCGGAACGAGCGGGAGAAGGAGCGTCAGACTCGCCTGGCTGTGAGTGACCCTAGTGCAGGGCCCACCGAGCCCCCCACCCTGCTGCCAGCGCCTTCCAGCCCCCGCCCCCTCTGCCTTCACACACCCCGGGCCGGTCAGCGAGCCCCCGGTGAGTGCTGCGCCTTGTCTGGGTTCTGGCGATAAGCGGCCGGCAAGACCAAACGTCGGGGCCTCACGAACCTAGAATTTTATGAGACTCTCCGTCCAGCAGCTCCACCTCTGGGTGTTCACACGAACACGAACCCCCAGCAGCAACACATCTGCATCCCGGTCATTGTAGCCTTATTCACGGGAGCAAAGACCTGAAGGCAACCCATGTGTCCAGCGACGGAGGAGGGGATAAAGAAAATGTGCACACACACACGCACACACACACGGCACACGGACACATGCACACACACACATGGACACACATGTACACCGACACATACACACGGACACAGGAATATTACTCAGCCATGAAACAAGAAGGAACCCTTGCTATTTGTGAGAACGTGGTTGGACCTAGAGGGTGTTACACTAAGTGGAATAAGTCGGACAGTGAAGGGCAAGTACCGTAGGATTTCACCCACTTTATTTTTTGTTAAAGATTCTATGTGTTTATCTGAGACAGAGTGAGCTTGTGCAAGCATGAGCAAGGCAGGCGGTGGGAGGAGCAGAGGGAGCAGGAGAGGGAGAAGCAGACCCTTCACTGAGCGGGGAGCCCGACGTGGGCTGGACCCCAGGACCCGGGATCATGACCTGAGTTGAGGGCAGACGCTCAACGCGCTGAGCCCCCCTGGGCGCCCCCGCGTGATTTCACATATATATGGAATCTAAAACGAAACAAAAATGAAAACCAAAGCAAGCTCGTGGATGCAGAGAACAGATTGGTAGTCGCCAGAGGCAGGAGTGGGGGAGAAAGGTGAGCCACAGAGTGGGGGGGGCCAGGTGAGCCACAGCGTGGGGGAGCCAGGTGAGCTACAGCGTGGTGGGGCCAGGTGAGCCACAGGATGGAGGTGAGCCACAGCATGGGGGGGCCAGGTGAGCCACAGGGTGGGGGGGCCAGGTGAGCTACAGGATGGGGGGCCAGGTGAGCCACAGGGTGGGGGGGCCAGGTGAGCCACAGCGTGGGGGGGCCAGGTGAGCCACAGGATGGTGGGCCAGGTGAGCTACAAGATGGGGGGGCCAGGTGAGCCACAGGGTGGGGGGCCAGGTGAGCTACAGGGTGGGGCCAGGTGAGCTATAGGATGGGGGGCCAGGTGAGCCACAGAATGGGGGGGCCAGGTGAGCCACAGGGGCTGAAAGGCACAAACTCACTACAGGACGGCTGGTGTCTCTGGTGCCTCCGGGCCCCGTGCCAACTCCGCGGGAGCAGAAGTTCCCCTCCTTGTGCCCCCAGAGCAACAGGCCCCCTCGGGGGCTCCCCGCCTGACGGGAGCACGTGACCCTCACTTGGGGAACCCCCTCCCTGGTGCCAGGCCCTGTCCTGGGGGGTCCGTGTGGGGGGCTTCTTGCCTGGTGGAGAGAAAGCTCCACTCGTGGGACCGCGGGGACCCCAGTCTTCAGCCTGTGCGGGGGTTTGTGCCTCCACCCCTGATCTGTGCTCCTGCTCCCCCTGCTAACCAGGAGGAGAGAGCCCGACGAGAGGAGGAGGAGAACAGGAGGAAGGCCGAGGACGAGGCCCGGAAGAAGAAGGCGTTGTCCAACATGATGCACTTTGGGGGCTACATCCAGAAGGTGGGCCGGGAGCAGCTGGCTTCAGGGCACTGGAGTGGGAGGGGCGGGGTGTCCGCCGCCCTCGAGCTGGGTCCCCACCGTGTGAGACCCAAGCGTCCTCCTCCTCCTGCCTGGGCCTTCCCCAGGAGGGGCTGCTGGCGGTGGGGCTGCAGGCAGAGGCCCCGACCCTGTGTCAGCCGTGCCCGGGGCCCCGGGGGGGACAGTGCGTCTGGAAGAGCCCTGCGCCTAGGATAGGGGCCCTGGTGGGAGCCCCGGATGTGCCCCTTCCGGCCGTGGCCTCAGGCCGCTCAGAGCCCAGCCCGCTCACCTGGAGACAGGTGCGAGGCCCACCCGCCTGCACCGAGGTCACGGGAGCGCCCGAGCACCCACAGAGGCTTTGCTCCTGCGCACGTGCTCATGCCCCTCCCGCTGGTACCCCGTTCTCAAGGGGGACAGGAGCTACCAGATGGATTTTCTCCAGGCAGTGGAGCCACCAGGACGGTTCCTTAGGCCTCCCACGTCCCCAGCTCAGAGCGGGCCCCCCCCCCCACCCCGGGGCCCTCCAGCCGCCCCGGCCGGCCCGCTCTCCAGGCAGCGCCTCCCGCCACCGCGGGGTCTGAATCGCCTTCTCCTTCTCCCCCTGTGTCTCCTGCCTTTGCCTTCGGCCCCGGGCCCTGCCCTCCCTCTGTGTCTCTGTCCGGGTCTCCTTCTTTCTCTCTGGGTCTTTCTCTCATGGTGTCCTGGCTCTGCAGGCCCAGGTGGGTACAGAAACCTCTAACCCTCTTCCTCCTCGTGGCCCTGGGGGCTCCCTGGGCGGAGGGGGCTGGCGGGGGGAGGAGCGTGGACAGTGGGCTAGTGGGAGGAGGGAGCCGCCAAGGAGTAAGGGACTGAAACGACCCTCCTTGCCCCTGCCTCAGTTTCTCCGGGAAATCCAGGCAGTTGGTGGCGTGTGGGTGTCTCAGGAGAAAGAGGATAAGGGCCTGGTCCTGCTGCGGGCCTTGCCCTTCTCCCTATCGGGGTTTGGGAGGGGCGGGGGAGAGGGAGGAGGTGTTCTCTAGCCAACCCCCCACCGCTGCTCACCACCCTCTCCAGACCGAGCGGAAAAGTGGGAAGAGGCAGACGGAGCGGGAAAAGAAGAAGAAGATTCTGGCTGAGAGGAGGAAGGTGCTGGCCATTGACCACCTGAACGAGGACCAGCTAAGGTGGGGACTGAGGGTGCAGGGCAGCATCTGCGAGGGGAGGGCGGGGGGGGGAGGGGAGGGTGGGGGAGCAGAGGGGAGGGGGTGGTGGTGGAGGGGAGGGTGGTGGAGGACAGTGGAGGGCAGGGGGGAAGGCAGGGGAGCAGAGGGGAGGGCAGGGGAGCAGAGGGGAGGGCAGGGGGGAGGGCAGGGGTGCAGAGGGGAGGGCAGGGGGGCAGAGGGGAGGGCAGAGGGGAGGGCAGGGGTGCAGAGGGGAGGGTGGGGGAGGACAGGGTGGTGGAGGGGGAGAGAGGGGAGGGCAGGGATGAGGGCAGGGGAACAGAGGGGAGGGCAGGGGGCAGAGGGGAGAGCAGGGGGGAGGGCGGGGGTGCAGAGGAGAGGGTGGTGGAGGGCAGGGGAACAGAGGGGAGGGCAGGAGGGCAAAGGGGGAGTAGGGGGGCAGAGGGAAGGGTGGGGAGGACAGGGGGCAGAAGGGGGGGAGCAGAGGGGAAGCGGGAGGGGAGGGCAGGGGGCGCATTCTCACCACCCACCTCCAGGGGGCGCGGTCACACCACATATTTTCCCAAAGACCGGCCTGGTGGACAGAGCTGGGCCTGAGCGGGTCAGGCCGGGTCTGCTTGGCCAACAGGGAGGGAGCACTGAGTAGACGCCCTCTGGGGGTGGGGGGGACACGGGGATCCGACTGTGCTCTGCGGTGCTGCAGGGCCTTGCCCCTCCCCAGGCCTCGGTCCTCCGGCCCCTGGTTGTCTCCCCAAGCCCCGGGCACTGCCATCTGGGCGCCACACTGAGCGGGTGGGCTGGGGACCTAGGCCGGCCTGGGGTGCAGGAGGGCTGGGGCCTCTGGGGCCCGGGGCCCTTCGGGAGGAAGGCCCCCCCTTAGGGCCCCCACCCCGCCCCACTCCGGCCGCGCAGGGAGAAGGCCAAGGAACTGTGGCAGAGCATCTACAACCTGGAGGCCGAGAAGTTCGACCTGCAGGAGAAGTTCAAGCAGCAGAAATACGAAGTGAGCTGCTCCCCCCAACCCTGACCCCACCACGCCCCTCCTGGGTCGGTGGGTCCCCTCGGCGCTGCCAGTCAGGCCCCTTCCCCGACCCTGTCACCCCGCACTCGGGGTCTCATCCCTGACAGTGCTCAGGGTCCACCACCGGCCACTGCTCGCTGCAGAGCTCTGATGGTTCACTGGCGGGGCCGGAGCAAAAACCCATGTTGGGGGGGCCTGCCCTGGGGGGTCCCCCTCCCCTCCTTTCTGAGGCCTCGAGGCAGCCGCCCAGACAGACAGGGGGAGCCGGGTGCACAGAGCAGGGCTCCGGGTGCAGAGGAGGCCCCTCGCCCCGGCAGCCGCATCTCCCGTCCCCACAGACTCTGAGGCCCTGGGGTGCACCCAGCCCGCCGAGGGGTCCCAGGTGTCCCGGCAGCAGGCTGGAGTCAGCTGGGCGGCGCGGGTCTCCACAGGCCCGTCGGCCCCAGGAGCGCAGCTTCCCCTTGGGGGCTGCCTCGGGCACCTCCCGCGCAGGGTCCCTCCTCTGGGCACCGCTCAGGCCCCCGTGGCTGCATGGATGTCCCCGTGTGGTGACGGAGCGTGCACGTGGTGGCCGCACCGCCGGGTCCGTGGCTCGGCCCTCACCCGCGTGACCCGGGCCAGTCGCTTAGCTCTCCTCGTTTCTGTTTCCCATTGAAACGAGGAGGATGCCCGCAGGCCACGGTGAGGGTTGGGGGGGCGGGGGGGAGTAACGGTGACAGTCGCAGTGATGGCTCTGCTGAGGCCCCTTGGAGCGCTTTCGCGTGGATGAGGTCATACCTCGTGATAATCCTGCGGGTGAACAGTTGGGAAGAGTGCTCATGATCATGACGGAACAGAAGGTGCCGGGCACCCCGCGGGCGCAGGAGGTGTTAGCTGCTCCCCAGCCCCCAGGCCCCGGCCTCCCTCCTCCCCTGGGGTCCAGGGCGGGGACGGCTGGGGCCCTGGGGGCTGCGGCTGCCTGGGGGCTTCCTGAGGCCCAGCCTTGCACCGGGGCTCAGGCCTCTTTGTGCCACCCTGTCCCGAGCCCTCTGTGGCTCTGGGACCCCACAGCGACAGCCCCGTGGGGTGGCCGGGAAGCCTCTGCCTGGCTTCTGCTTGTGGCCCCGGGGCCCTCTGGATCTCACAGCGCTGCTGCTCGGCCCCCTCCCCTCCTCCCTCTCCTACCCCCTCCCTCATCTTTCCTCTTCCTCCTCCCCCTCCTCCCTCCTCCTTCCTCCTCCACAGCTGTGCTAAGCCAGCTTCCCCCTCATCCCCAGCCACCTGGGACCTGAGTCCCTGAGCTCCGAGGTTACTCTGTCTTTCTCACTTACAGATCAATGTTCTCCGGAACAGAATCAATGATAACCAGAAAGTGTAAGTTTCTAGGTCCTTCCTCCAGCCCGGCCTGCCTCCTCCTGCCCCGGGTCCTAGCCATCCCGCTCCTCCTCTGAGGGCTCCGGCTCCCACCCCTGCCTCCTCCGCTTCAGGGCACAGGCTGCTTCCTCCTTGGGCTCCCCCGGGGTGACTGCTCCGCGGGGAACGGGGTGCAGGGCCCGTGGGGACTCACCCCAACCCGAGGCTCGGAGGCAGCTCCAGGCCACCCTGTCGACCCTCCCCGTCGGCCACCTGCGCCCCCTCCCTGTGGAGACCTGCTGCCCGGCCTGTGTCCCGCTTCTGACGGCGCCCCGCTTCTCTGGCAGCTCCAAGACCCGCGGGAAGGCCAAGGTCACTGGGCGCTGGAAGTAGGGGCAGCAGTCGCCTTGACCAAAGATCCTCGCCGGCGCCCCGTCCTGCTCGCCCCCAGTCCCTGGGGCCCCCCGGGTGCTGGAGGCAGGCTGGTGTCTGGAAACCAGGAGCTGGCCCGGCCAGAAGCTGCTGTGCACCTGTCCCCCCACGTGCCCACGCATGCACCCCACGTGCCACGCATGCCCATAATAAAAGCCAACACACACTGCGTGCCTTTTCTGTCAGCAACTCTTCAGAGGGAGGGAAGCTGAGGTGAGAGCCTGTCTCACAGGGAGTCAGGGCCGAGAGCAGCCCCTCAGGGACTCGGGCCCCTCGGGGACACACGCCCCTTGGGGACACGGGCCGCTGGTAACTGCCAAACTCAAAGGAGCCCTGTCCACCTGCTCGGGAGGCGAGAGGGTGCTGGCCCCGAACGCGCGAGCTCACCCAGGGCCTGGGCCTCACACCCAGCAGGAGGCCTTGTGCCGGGGCTGCCGTGAGTCACCGCGAGGCCCGGGGGGACGTGCCGAGCGTCCTGAGCGTCAGGACAAGGGTTCCCGTGTGTGAGTCACTCCTTGGGAACAATGGAGGCCTTCTTGGATGGGCCTGTTTTCTTTCTCTTCCTGGCCCGGGCCTAGGAAGCAGGCGTCCGAGGGGAAGGAGGGCCGGTGTCGTCAGGTGGCCCTTCAGGCCGAGCTGAGCTGCTGAGAGGCGTGGGCTGCTCCGAGTGCTCGGCTTTCTCCCCTCCCGCCACTTGCGCGTCCTCTGGGGCGTGCGCGCGAACCAGGGACCACGGGCTCCCTGAGTTGAAGACGCGTGGCGGCCTTGGGCCCCGTTGGCAGAAGGGGAACCACGTGAGATGGGAGAGCACCCGGCTCAACAGCTCCCTAGGGGAAGCCCCGAATGCGGCGCCCCCACGCCTCTGCTGCAGCTGCTCCCTCTGCCTGCAAGGCCTTCCCTCAGTTCTCCACTGGCCATCCACCAAAGGGAGCCCCACGGTCCCTGGGAAGGCTTCCCACGCGCTTCCACGCACAGTGATTCATTTTTCCTTACTCTGGGCACCCCGGGCCCTCCTGTAACTGCGCCCACACTTCTACTTCTAGCACCACAGTGTCCCTGGTGTCTGTGCCTGCAGGCACCGTCCCCCGGCTCTCAAGAGACAGTAGAGACCCCCTTCCCCCGCACCACGGGCCAAGCGCAGTGATAGATGCCGAGACACAGAGATGAAAGGGGTATGGCCTCTGGGCAATGAACAGGGGCTTAGCCTGGGGTCTTGGCCTCCTTTCCTATCCATCCGTCCGACCGTCCATCCATCCATCCATCCATCCATCTGTCTGTCCATCCACCATCTATCCACCCATCCATCCATCCCTCCATCCATCCTTCTGTCCGTCCATCTTTCCACCCATCCGTCCACTTGTCTGTCCATCCATCCATCCATCCGTCCGTCCATCTGTCTATCCGTCCATCCATCCGTCCCTCCATCCATCTATTCATCCATCCATCCATTCATCTGTCTGTCCATCCATCCACCCATCCATCCACCCATCCATCCACCCATCCGTCCACCCATCCGTCCATCCGTCCGTCCGCCCGTCTATCCGTCCATCCATCCATGTCTCCTGAGCACCTCATATGTGCTAGGCGCTGTGTCAGGCATAGGTGATACTGTGACTTGAACAGGCACATGCCTGCCCTCGTGGAACTCACAGCCCAGTGGGAGAGAAGCAGCAAACAGGAGACTCCAGCTCTGAGTCACAGCAGGCAGGGCGGGGGTGCTGGGGCAGCACAGACAGGAGCCACCCCACCTGGCACTGGAGGGCAGGAGGGCTTTCTGGAGGAAAAGCGTTCTCCACTGAGTCTCCGAGGATGAGCAGAAGGTCAAGGACAGGGATTGGGGATGGAAAGACGGAGCAGCACAGACGGAGCCCTAGAGGGAGCACCGGCCCACTGTGCGTGAAGAGCCCTGTCATCCCAGATCCAGGGGCTTCTGGTGGGGAGCAGAAGAGCCTCTGGAAGGGCCCCAGACGAGGGAGGCGGGAGGCTGGGTCTTACGCCCAGAGAGGGCTCCCACTATTGTCTCGGGGAGACGCACGGTAGCCCCACTCACCCTGCTACCCGCGAGAGGGGCGTTGGATCTAGCACTCCAGAATTTTCCAACTGCCAAATCCCCATGGGGGCTCCACGTCCTCTGTCCCTGCCTCTGGCAGGAGGGGATGACGCTGCAGTCCCGGGCCCTGCTCCCTGCACCTCCTTTCCCAGCAGGGTCCTCGTGATCATCCCTCCACCCTAGTCGGTGTTGTCTCTCCGTCAGTGACCCTACCCTGACCCTACCCTGAGGTGGCCTTGCTGACTTCCTCCTAGGGCCCCTGACGGCAGGTCCCACTTATCTCTTTTGTCCTGAAGTCACTCGGTGTTCAGGGAAAACCCTGTGAGTGCCCTGTACACCGTCCGCACCCAGCGCTTGCTGTGCTCTGGCTCCGTGGCGCCCCGTCTGGGTCCCTGTCACGGCACCTGGACAAGAACTCTGCGGGGTGACTCGAGAGCTGCCTCCGGACGGGACCCCTCCCCGGTCATTCCTAGGGAACGGAGGGACCACGGGGGTGTGCCCCGAAGCATACGGTGATGGACTCACATGGGAGGGGCGTGGGACAGCAGGGTGTGCACACGTGCCCCCTGGTTCATTCACGACGCTGTCACCCTCGTGCACAGTTACACCATGCAGCAGGAGCTGAACCAAATGCTGAGGGTGAGAGGATGGCCAAGAGTTGGCTGGGCCCCCTGAGCCCAGGGAGCTGGGTGAGGCTGCAGCAGGGTGGTGTGCCCCGGACCCCCTATGCCCCCTGCACCGTCCCCGGCAAAGCCCCAAGCACCACCGTCTCCACGAGGCTCCCACCTCCCCCTGCTTTGGGCACACCTGTCACCTGGCAGATCTCGGATCTCAGGGAAAACGTCCTCCAAGCTCTGCCCGACCCTGGGTCAGAGAGAGAGACGCCCCTGCCCCCCCCCCCCCCCCCCCCCCGCCATCCTCCTGTCATTAGATTTTCTCTCTAAACAAACTCAAGTCATGAAAGGCATTCACACGAGAAACCCGCTTCTGAGGAAGAGAAGCCAAGAGAGGCTGATGGGTCTCCAGGGGCTGCTGGCCTGGGGACCAGCCCCTCCAGCTGGGGACCCCAAGCTCCGAACCCACAGCCTCACTTTCTCCCGTCAAACTCAGGTCCTGCGCTTCCCAGCTCTGTGGCCTTGGCGAGTGACTCCCCTCCTGGTGCCTGAGCCCCCTGCGTGGTGTCAGGCCCCTTAGTGAGACAGTGGCTGGCAAGGGCTAGCGCGTGTGGGCCGCCGGCGCTGCTGTTTTGGTCGTAGCCCGTTGCCAGCCCCTTCCAAGGGCTCAAGGTGTGGGCAAGCTGAGTGGCCCATGTGGGTCCTAGCTGGCTCCTTGTCTGTGGCCTTTCACAGAGCCTCCGGGGGCTTCTCTTCCCTCCGTGTTCCAGGGTCAGGGCTTCTCCGTGCCCAGACCACTGGGGACTGGGGTGACAAGAGCCTGCTGCTGCTGCTGACTGTCTCTCGGCTGTCCCAGGTCCGTGCCACTGCCTGGATGGAGATGAGCAGAACTTGCTCCCAGGTGCAAGCTGCTGACACCGCAGCCTGGTTTCTGGAAAGGGTGGAGCAGTACCCACCCTGGCTCTCCTCTGTGCTGGGCTCACCGACAGGCCTCAGGGCCAGGCTCTGGGATCAGCCCGAGCTGGGGTCCCTGCCAGCCAGGAGGGCAGGCCAGACCACTGTGGCGTCCGTGTCGCCATGGGGTGGCTGTGGGTCATCACCATTCTGGGCTTGGCTTCTCCTCTGAAAGTCCAGCCTGCCCTGTTGGCCCTACAAGAGGAAGATAGAGTGGGAACTGGGGGGAAATGCTGCTGACTGGGGCAGTGGGAGGGTAAGTTCACCCCTTCTCCTCTGCGACATCCCCGCACATGCCTCCCTGTCCTCTGTGCCAGGCCTGTGCTGGCTACGTGACACGTGTTCTCTTTGGCCGATTCTGCCCCCCACAAGGCCCTCAGGTCTCCTCCCCACGTTCATAGGACACTGAGACTTGATGGCTTGAGCAACATGACAAGGGCCGTGCAGTTAGCAAGTGGAGAAGCTGGGATTTGAACCCAAGCTCATGGCTTTAGAGCCGGGACTCCTCCCAGCACACGCATGTTGCAGATGGAGGAGAACCTCGGATCTCCGGAGTGCGGGGCCTGAGCTGCAGCCAGAGCTCCTGTGAGCCAGCTGGGGGTGGGCCCAGGGCCCAGGCCGTGAGGGAAGGGGCTGGTACTCTCTGCCCCTGCCCGGCCCTCCCCTCGCCCGCCCACCTGGGGAAACAGCAGCCCTCACAGCAGCACACCTGTGTGCTCTGCGCCTGTCAGCCTGCGAGGCTGGCCCTTCTCCCCACAGGGAGCCCCAGGACCCAGTCAGAGGACAGGTGACTTGTCCTGCATGGGAGGCTTTGCCCCGAGTTGGAAGAGCCGCTTCCTCCTTCTGGGGGGTGATTAGAGCCCACGCTCCTGGCCACAGGTGCTTAGGGGACCTGGGGATGGTGGAAGCACCTGTTGTTGCTTTGCCAACAGGTCACCCCTCAACCCTGCAAAGAGAGTGAGCCCGGGAGGGGGGGACGACAGAGACTTGGTGTAACAATCAGCAATAGGGTTGGGGTGGCGGGCCTGATCCAGGGACTGTCCGCCCGCCCCTTAGTCCAGCTGCGATCTTACACTGCCGTGGGATGCAGCGAGTTGTCCTGTGAGCCCCAAATGCATGCCCTCCGCCTCTGCAGTGCTCTTGCTCCCTCTCTGCCCACCAACTGTTCCCCACCCCTCAGGACCGGGTTCAAGGTGCAGTTTCTCCCAGAAGTCTGGGGGCGTCCCCCTGGGCACCCCCGGCTTCCTCAGGCCATGCCCCCGTGCTCCCCTGAGAGCCCCCCACACAGGCCCTCGTGCCCCGGGACTTGTGATTCACAGAAACCAGGTCCCCGAGTCAGCATCAGCCGCTGTCCCTCCCTCCCTCCCAGGCGGGTGCCCAGCCCCACCCACTGCCCGGCCATTCTCAGCCCCCGCCCCGACAGCTACAGGAATTTCAACTGCTCAGGGCTGGAGGCTCAGGAGGAGCCTGAGGGAAGCAGCCCTGCCCGTGGCCCTGCCCTCCTGCCGCCTGGCCACCCAGCCATGCCGTCTGCCACCCAGGCCTGGGCGACAACGCAGCTCAGAGAGGGGCTGTGTAGCAGGGGCTGTGTAGCTGGGGCTGCACCTCAGGAAAGTGGGGGGTGGAGGGGGCAGGGACTCTGGGTAGCATGAGCTGCCCTACCCCCCACCCCCCACCCCGACCTGGCCGATGCCCCAGAGAAGCCAGCGCCCTGGGGGGAATGGGGGGCAGGCGAAGGAGGGGTTTGGGTGCTTGGGGGTAGTGGGCAAGCCGTGTTCTCCCCTCTGAGCTTGAGGGGGGACCCCTCTCTGGCCCCACATCTCTCACCTACGGGGGCCCAGGGTAGCCGGTGAGGACTGGACTCTACTGGGAGAGGCTGATCATACTAACGAATGATATTAGCCTCCACCTATTAGGCACCTGCTGCGTGCCAGCCGTGTGCAACACAGTTCACGTGCACTCGACGATTACAGCAACGTGCAGAGTGACGCCTTAAGAACTCTGTGTGTGGGGAAGCGGGGGCTCAAAGCAGTTGGGTGACTCACCCAAGGTCACTCAGGGCGGGATCCCGATTGTTCTGCTTAAGATTTTTTTATTTGCGTGGTATGTTTTCTACCAGATAAAATTGGCTATCTCATAGAAACAAAGAAAAGCGTATCTTATTTTTATTTATTTATTTATTTTTAAGATTTTATTTATTTATTCATGAGAGACAGACAGAGAGAGAGAGAGGCAGAGACACAGGCAGAGGGAGAAGCAGGCTCCATGCACGGAGCCTGATGCAGGACTCGATCCCGGGTCTCCAGGATCAGGCCTTGGGCTGAAGGCAGGCACTAAACCACTGAGCCACCCGGCGATCCCGTATTTTATTTTATTTTTTAAAAGATTTAATTTATTTATTTGAGAGCGAGAGCAAGAGAGAGACAGAGCGAGAGGGCACAGCAGGGGGAGGGTCAGAGGGAGAAGCAGGCTCCCCGCCCAGCAGCTCCTGTCCTGGGATCTCGGCCTGAGCTGAAGGCGGCCCAGACGCCCCCAAAGGTGCATTTTAAAGAAATGGCTTCTGTGTTTTAGCTAACATTTATTCGAATCCTTTCTGATACTACAATGCAGAATGCGCGTGCAACGGTCCTTGTAAGAGAACGCGTGTAAAATGCTGTTCTATCCCGTCTGTGGCAACTGTTGATGGCT
This sequence comes from Canis aureus, assembly GCF_053574225.1. Classification (NCBI taxonomy): domain Eukaryota; kingdom Metazoa; phylum Chordata; class Mammalia; order Carnivora; family Canidae; genus Canis; species Canis aureus. The sequence goes on along the minus strand of NC_135616.1, from coordinate 79,239,047 downwards.
CGCCGGCAGCCCTGGATGGCGACTGCGCGACCTTACCGACCTTGCTGCTGTCCCTTGTGCGGATAAAACGACTTGCTAACGAACACGGGCCTCTTGGGGCTCAGCTGTTGACTTCCTCACTGCCCTCGCTGTCTGGATGGGGTGCTTCGTGTGGCGGGGGGGCCCTGGCTTGTTCACCCATGGGTCCCAGCGCCCCATACGGGTTGAATGACTGCAGGAGGAAACCACTCTCATTCAGCAGATCTTGTACAGGATTTCGTTGTTTGACCGTCAAATATTGACAGAGAGGGAAAGTGTGCTAAAATAGTTACGTTATCTTTGTATTGACTTTGATAGTTGTCAAACCACTGTGAATAAATCTAAAAAACAACCAATGGGACCTAGAAAAAGAAAAACTGATCTTAAAAGGTTCAGGTGCTTACTTCACTCGTGCGGTATCAGTGTTAGCCCTGAGTTAGCTTGGTGACTAAGGTGTCTCCTGGCAGGGCTCATGTGTTCATTGGTTCCGTCGTCCCATAAATCCGACACATAAATAGTGAGCACGTACTCTGGACCATGGTAGTGGCCAGCCAGATGGATGTGGGCTCCTGGGCCCCGTCTGGGTCCCTCTGAGTTAACAGACAGCAAAGCAGAGCTGGGGCCTGTGCTCGGGCGATGGTGTGACACACATGGGAACTAGTGAGCGTGGGCTCCTTTCCTTTCCCTGGCACCATCGCAGCCTGAGGGGGGCCCGACTGGAAAAGGGGGTGTATGAGAGAGCTCAGCCCCACCCTGCCTCCCCGAGTCTGGTCTGTGCTGGGTGAGGGGAGACAGGGAGCCAGCCTTGAGTCAAGGACGAGGGGGGAATTTGAAGTGGGGTGAGGTCAAAGTCGTAGTCACTATAATGGGGCTGTTGAAAGAATTTCCAGTCGGCATCAAGTTTTGGAACCTTTACTGGAGGAACCCACCATCCGGCGGGGAAGGAGCTTCCCCAGAGCACAGGTGGCAGCAGTGATGGAGAGAACATGGCGATTTTCTAGTCAAACCTCCCTTTGTCCAGGACTTTCCTCAGCCTCCTCGGGGAGGGGAGCAGGAGGTTTCCTTGGCCAAGAGGCAAACTTCCTTGCACCCTCCCTTCCACCTGGCACTTCCGGTCTCCTCCCCCTGGTTTCGGTTGTGGTGTGTCTCCTTACTGTAAGCTCCAGAAGACCCGGAGTTAGTCGGTTTTTGTTCACTGCCGAATCCCCAGCCCAAGAGCGTGACTGGGACCCCGGGGCACTCAGAAACTGCTGAATGAAGGACTGGCCGTGGATCCCCAAGGAGTCAAGGCTTCACCCTGGACAGGCGACACGTATACGGTGTTTGAAAAAGGCCGGGGATGATCTCGCTGCTTGCAAAGAAAAACAGAGAGATATGGGAGCACTGCGGTGGGGGCTATTTGGCACCGATGTTGGACACCGAGGAAACTGGCACTCCGAAAACTAGCAGCATTTTCAGCTCGTGGAGATGAAGAGGCCAGGGCTGCTGTGCCCTGCACAAGTGACCAGGGCTGAGGGGACAGGGGTGGGGAAGCACCAGTTGGAAAGGAGTTTTTCCCCCCGAGGAAGAATCAGGCTGCCTTACCACGGCTGACAGAGTGGTACTGGCGGTCTGGCCATCGACAACCCATTCTGCACCCTACTTGGCCAGACGAGGGGGTGGGGGGTGGTGGAGAGTGAAGCCATGTGTGCCCCAGAACCTGTTGTCTTCTGGAAAGTGTTTAAGGGCAGCAACTCTGAGGCCAGACTCCCCGGATTCCATCCCCATCCTACCATGTATTCGCTGAGTCATCTTGGCCAAGTTAGAGTCTCAGTTGTTGTTGTTGTTTTCTAAGGTGGGGATGATATTAGCAGCTGCCTCATTGGATTTTGGAGGATGAAATGAGCTTATATAAATATAAGTGCTTGGGGCGCCTGGGGGCTCAGCAGTTGAGCGCCTGCCTCAGCCCAGGGTGTGATCCCAGGGACCCAGTTAGAGTCCCGCATCCAGCTCCCCGCAGGGAGCCTTCTTCTCCCTCTGCCTGTGTCTCTGCCTCTCTCTCTCTCTCTGTGTCTCTCACAAATAAATAAAATCTTTACAAAAATAAATATAAGTGCTCAGAACAGTGCTTATCCCTGTGGCACAAGCCTGTGAGTGTCTGGGATATTGTGGCGATCGAAAGGCTCCCTTCCCCCTGTGTGTCTCCCTTGCCATTCCCCATCCCTGTGGTGTCTGCTCCCCCTCTTCCTCTGAGATGCCCCCAGTTTAGGTCGCCTGTCCCTTCCACCCTACAGGCCTTAGAGCAGGCCTTGGGCGGCCCCTCCTTCCTGCCCTCTCCTTCCTGGGGGGACGTTGGACCCGTTGTCATGGGAAGATGGGCCTGGCCGGGTGAGTGAGCCCATCCTGCCTGGCCTGCAGCCACCAGTGACAGTGACGGTGACGGGAGGCCGGGGGAAGGTGCTGAAGACACTCCTACCTCCTGCCAGGACGTCAGAGATCTCTTATGCAGAGTGGGGAGACATGGAGCCCACATGGCCATGCTCCTCTTCTGGGGATTAGCGCTCACCCTGGGGTCCCTAGGCCCTGCGCCAGAATTATGGTCAACCTCCCCCGTGTGGCTCCAGGGCTGGGGGCTGCGATGGGGCGGGTGGAATTTGCCAGCAGCTGGACCTCGGTGTCCATCCCCCAGCTCTCGTCGGTGCCTCTCGCCCCACACCGCGCCCTAGAATCTGAGCGCCAGGCCGCACTGGTTACCTTTCCACACATCCCTGTCTTACCTGCGGTCTCTCCCCACCTCCTCAGAGTTCGCATCCCCAGCTCTGTGCTCTGCTAACTCCACCCTCGGGTCTCCCCTCTACCAGAGGCTGATCCTTCCAGAAAGCCTTCCTACACTGGCTAGCACCTTGCTGCTCAGAGTGGGGTCCGTGGGCCCCTGACTGGCAGCAAGAGCATCCACCTGGGAGCTCCCGGAAGTGCAAAAGCTCAGAATCTGCAGGTTAACCCGATCCCCAGGGATCTGCATGCGCCTTGCAACCCTTGCTCTGCAGACCCTCGGGATCCACGTCAGCTGCTATCAGGCTGGCTGGAGGCAGAGGGAGTGCTTCATTCTGTAAACGCTGACCCGGGCCCTGCTCTGCTCCTTGACCCCCAAGCCGTCTTCTCCAATGGCCTCCCCGCCAGCCTGTCCAGCTGGCTGAAGGCCAGGCACACTGGGATGACCCTGAGCCTGTTCAGCTGGGACAGAGGTCTCTCCCGGGCCATGCTCATCTGGTTTGCCATTTACTGTCCTAGAAGGGCCTTTGCCTGGGGTTCCAGAATCTCCCTTCAGAAGTCAGCGTAAGCGGTGTGAGCATCACCCAGGCTGGCACAGGTGCTCTGCCCAGAAGTGTTCCTCCTCCAAAGAAGCACAGGAGGGGCTTCCCGTCACCCCCACTTCCTCTCCCTTTCTCTCATCCTCTCTCTGCTGTGACATGCAGCAGCACATTAAAGCTTCTGGGGAACATGAGTGGAACAAAGCTGTTTAATTTCATTTAGCCCAGAGTCCCTAAAACTTAGACTTCTTTTGTGGCACTTGGGGGGCTCAGTGGTTGAGCATCCACCTTTGGCTCAGGGCGTGCCCCTGGGGTCCTGGGATCGAGTCCCGCATCCGGCTCCCCGCAGGGAGCCTTCCTCTCCCTTGGCCTGTGTCTCTGCCTCTCTCTCTCTGGGTCTCTCATGAATAAACAAAATCTTAAAAAAAAAGAACCACTTAGACTTTTTTTTGTCACTTAGCGTTTATGAATGTCCTGTAGGAATAACTCCGGGAAATGCTAACCTAATTCCCTTCTACTGTCACATGCACACTCATGCACACTTGCACACACGCATAGACAGGCACCCCGACACTGAAATTTCTATGTGAGGCTCCCTGGTGCTAAGGGGTCCCTTGCCCCCGTTGCCCGAGGTGAGAAGCTGAGTCTGTGGTCTGGGGGGAGCTTCTGGAGGGGTGTCCGGTGGAGCTGCTGTCTCCAGGCCCTTCTGGGCTGTGGCTGAGCGGGTCCAGACAGCGTCCCCTCGCCCAGAGTCTATGGGCCTTTGTTTTGAGTCTGGAATGCTGGTGTCTCCCCAGATCTGCCAGCCCAGTGTGGAGCTGGCATCCCGTCCCATCCTGTCCCGTCCCTGCCAGCAGGGAAAAGGCTGTTCCCATGGCCTGATGACCATTATAAAAGAAGGTGTGACTCCCTCCTGAGGGAGAGGGAGGGAGGGAAGGGCTTTTGCAAATCCGGCAGCTGCTGGGCTTCTGCAGGAAAGCTCTATGCCTTGCCCACCTGGAGAATGCGCGACAGCAGCTGGAAGAGGTTTCGAGCCCAAACCTGGCCTGGGCTTTTGCTGACACTGTGGTTAGATGACACGTGGAACTGGCAGGGCCAGTTCTGACAGCCTGACTCACCAGCTTTCTCGGCTGCCTGCCTCCCTCCTGCCACCGGCACTGTGTGGGAATCTGTGTCAGAACAAGACTGTGGGCTCCCCAGCCCCTGCCGGGGCGCTCGGGCAGGCTACGGCCAAGGTCTGGGCTCCTGGAGACCCCAGAGGAGCAGGAGGGGCCGCGGGGAAAGGGGTCTTGGAGGTGTTCCGAGAGGCAGAACTCGGGGGACCCCACACACCTTATTTTAGCGGAAAGGAAGGGGGTGAGGAGGCTTTCCCAAGGCCGCCCACTGGCTCTGGGGCAGAGTGGACGTTGCCTCACAATTTTACTGAGACGTCACTTTTTGTGGCTTCCGACCGCTTCCCCAGCTGGAACGAAATTCCCTGAGAATAAATTTATCCCAAAGCCGGATCCGTCCACACTGGAGAGTTCCAGTTCTAAACACCAAGAGGCCCACGGCCAGTTTCCTTGCTCCTTTCGAGATCCCGCTCCCCGGGGAGGCTCAGAGTAGGAGCCGCCACAGGCCTGGGGCCCCTGCAGTCTGGACCTTTGCATGACGTCCAACGGGGGCTCAGAGAGGCCAGGAACCCAGCAATTTCAGGGCTGGATGACAGAGGAGACTAGACCCGTGTGCCCCAAATCGGAGAGGCCCCACTCCACGGGCTATGGTGCCATTCGGGCCACATCTGGTGTCCTAGGCCCCATTCAGAGCCCCAATTCTTAAGCGGGATGAGGACAACCTGAGATGCGTTCAAAACCCGGTGCCCCAGAGAACGAAGGGGAGCTAACCCATGCCCAGTAAGGAAAGTCAGAAGGATCCAGAAGGTCTAGGCTGGGTATATGGCTGTTCAGGTACTGAGAGAACTGTCTGGAGGAGGACACATAGCCTCGTGCCCCAGGGCGCTGGTGGGTGAGCCGCGGGGTCCGACCCCGGGGGCTCAGGGGCCGCTGTGCAGAGAGCGACGAGGGAGGCCGGGGCCGCTTGTAGGGCCGGTGCAGCAGGAGACCGCCCCGGGGTCCCCTCAACTCCGCGTCCTTGCAACCGGAGCTCATGCTCCCTGCTGGACCCCGGCCGGTGCTGAGGAAGTTGCCGTTGGGCCCACAGGAGCTCCGCGTGCACCGAGGGCGAAGTAGACCTGCGCGCAGGTGCAGGACCCCGGGGCCCGCGGCCGGAGGGCACGTCGAGTTCGGGAGATGCCTCCAGGGGCGCAGAGGGAGTGGAGGGGCAGGGCCAGGGGGGCCTCGGGGCATCTGGGACACTCCAGCACGTGAGACCCAGGGTTCTCTGCAGAAAATTGGGAGCCGGGTGATGTTTGTGTGCAGAGGAAGGATGTCGTCGGGTCGCTCTCGGGGCACACCGTGGTGCCGGCAGGTGGGGGGAGCGGAGGCGGGGCCCGGGAGGCGCACCTTGAAACGGCCAAGGCCGGGCCTGGGGCGGTCCCGTGCAAGACTCTGGTTGTGGCTGTGGGGTCGAGGTGCCATCTCAGAGCTGGAAGGGCTTGGGGACCAAATGTGAAAGGAGATATGAAAGACGAGTTCTTGCTGGGATGACTGGGTCGGTGGTGACTTCATTGACCTTAGTCCTTTGTTTCTCAAAAGCAAACAACCCCGAATACGGGTGGCTCAGGTTGGCTTTAAGCTTGCGGAGCCCTGAGTAGAGAAAGGCAGGCCCCGGGAGGTGGCGGGCAGCTGGCAAGCAGCAATCTGGAGAGCCACCGGGGGCCTGAGGCTTGCTACCTGCTCTCTCCCGGCGTGGTGCCTCAGTTTCCTCTGCATGACAGACAGGCAGACCCAATCTCCTCACTTTTTAGCAAAGCCCCAGATCCTCTCCTCTGCCTCCCTCCTTCCCTCCTGCATCTCTTGCTCCATCCCACACCTGTCTGCCAATTGTCCCAAATGTCACAAACCTCCTCTCAAGATGACCTGGTAGGTTGACAACCAAGTGAATTGGCTCTGCTCCCTGGACCAGCCCCACCCCCATCCCAGCCGCTGTGAGTCAGCGTGACCACCAGCGCGCCTGTGGACCTGCACGGCTCCCACCCGCCGGCAGCGAAGGCGGGGGGCCCTTCCCACTGTAATCCTAGTGGTTCGCTCTTGGGTCACCTTTGCCAATTTGGGAGAGAGCTCACCTTTATCACTGGAAAATATTTGTGCATTGACTAGAAGCTACTACAGGCAGAATCCAGGAAGAGAAGAAGGTCTGGGGCCGCCCTGGAACTTCACTTCAGTGTAGACCATTGCAGTCATCTCCGGGTCTCCGGGCCACTCTCCTCATTTCCCTGCAGACTTTAGCTCCAGTCTGCCACCACTTTCTCCATGTGAGTTCTCTCCTAATTCTTGGTGATTTCAACGTCCAGGAGGACGATCCTTCCAACAGCCTGGCCTCTTGGTTCCTTGATCTCCCATCCACCACCGAATTTGCCTCTGTCCTAGCTCAGCTACTCACTCCCTCGGTCAGCTCATCCTACTGTTACCAAGGATGACAATTTTCCCATGTTTTCCATTTCAAGCGTCACGCTCCCTGACCACCACCTCCTCACGCGCGGCTCACTCTCTCAAGTCGTCTGCCTCTCATAATTCTTCAGACCCTATAATTTACTCATTCTGTCACCTTAATTTTAATCAGCTCTCAAACCCCTTGTTCTCTCCTTAGTTGCTGGGGTTAAAGTTCTCGGCCCATCTCTAAGCACTCCTTTGCACCCTGCCTTAACTCCCTTACTTTGCCTCGTCGTACCTTCTGGGAAAAGTCTCTGGTTAAAAACTCTCCACCCATTCTACACCTGCACCTGTGTGGTAGCGAAATGTGGGTGGAGAACCTCCAGGTCCATGCTGACCCCTTTTAAATTCCTGACACCAATTCGAAGAGGGATCTTAGTGCTGCCCAGCCTTCCTATTACATTGTTGGTTCTTTAGTTCTACTTTCCTAGAGGAAGGTTTCATGCCTCCTCCTCTATCCTCACTCTCAGATGATAATTGAGTTTCTTATCTCACTGAGAACATGGAAGCAAAACAAAGAGAACTCCAACCAGCCTGCTCCTCCCCACCTATCCACTCACCTGCCTCGTTGAGTGTGGATGAACCGTCCACGATCTATCCAAGGCTGAGCCTCCCCTTGTGCATGTCCTATCTTTTCTTGTCTTTCAAGAACATCATTCCAGCATCAAGAACATTCATCCATCATTCCCTCTTTTCCTGTGTTATCAGCTTTTCCTCCTCTCCTAGATTACTCTCATCAGCATAGAAGACATGCTTTTATCTTACTCTTGATACCACATCCACCTCCAGAAATCACTTCATTTCTCTTTCCCTTTACAACAAAACAACTCGTGAAACTGTCAATATTTACTATACATAATTTCATTTTTTCCCCATTTTCTCATGAACCCACTCTAGTCAAGTTTCTACTCTTACTATGTAAACATTGGTGCTCTTATCAAGGCACCAGTGACGTTCATGTCATTAAATTTGATGGTCAGAAGCTTCCATTTTCAGTGATGGTGGAATAGAGCCTATTAAGTCATCTTTCCTACAGATAATAGCTTAAAGCTGCACAAAAAATGAAAAGCAGCAACTGCATGAGGGCATTAAAGCATGACCAAAAAGCAGTCAGGAAATGAAGAGGCGTTGACTCTCAGAAGAATAACAATGCATTGGGTAAGTTTTCTATTTTCATAACTTCTCTCCCAATGGCCAGCTGCAGTTGGCTCTATGCAGACTGTCAAAAGCTTGAGTAAACGCTCCTAGTCTTACTGATTGAAGAACTAGAGGCAAGAGTCTGAGGCATTTGGAACATGGAGGAGGGAAATATTAAAAAGAGAGTCACAGAGAGAGTTCCATAAATCCTGAATATAGACTCTGCTCAAACCTCTAGGTGACTTTTGAATTATGCATGTGTGGGAAAGGATCCAAACAGCCCAACACAACTAAATGAACTGAACGGAGACCTTAGCTGGTGCTCACCACAAAGGAAGTTTGATTTCAGCCAGTTAATTTCCTTGAAAAAGGAAAATACTAAAAAAAATTTAGTGTTCCTCAAAGAAATATAACACAATCTAGAGGATGCACAACTTATCATTCATGGTGTCCAGGATGTAACCCAAGCTTACTAACAATAAGAAATAAGAAAATGTAACCCATACTTGAAAGAAAAAGCAATAGATGGAGACTGATCATGAATGCAGATAAAGATTTAATTTCATGAGTTTTAAAAAGGATTTATTATTGTTTTTTTATTTAGAGAGGGAGAGAGTTGGAGAGAAGGGGCAGAGGGAGAGGGAGAGAGAGAATCCCAAGCGGACTCTGCACTAAGCGTGGAGCCTGACATGTGACCCAGTCCTATGGTCCTGAGATCACAACCTGAGCCAAAATCAAGGTTGGACGCTCAAGCCACCGAGCCACCCAGGCATCCCAGCAAGACGGAGATTTTATTTTTTATTTTATTTTATTTTATTTATTTATTTTTAAGATTTTATTTATTTATTCATGAGCAACACAGCGAGAGGAGAGAGAGAAAGAGGCAGAAACACAGGCAGAGGGAGAAGCAGGCTCCATGCAGGGAGCCCGACGCGGAACTCGATCCCGGGTCTCCAGGATCAGGCCCTGGGCTGAAGGTGGCGCTAAACCCCTGAGCCACCCGGGCCGCCCTAAACGGAGATTTTAAAGCAAAGATGGTAACTTTGCTCAAAGATAAAAAGGAGCTTTCTGCCCCTGGACGCCGCCGAGTAAGCATCGTTACAGTCTCCCCTCCCACCGCCGTCATGTCTAAGTCAGAGTCTCCCAAAGAGCCCGAGCAGCTGCGGAAGCTCTTCATCGGAGGTTTGAGCTTCGAAACGACCGGTGAGAGTCTGAGGAGCCATTTTGAGCAATGGGGGACGCTTACGGACTGCGTGGTAAGGAGAGAGCCCAACGCCAAGCGCTCCAGAGGCTTTGGGTTCGTCACGTAGGCCACCGTGGAGGAGGGGGACGCGGCCAGGAACGCCCGGCCGCACAAGGTGGACGGAAGAGTCGTGGAACCAAAGAGGGCTGTCTCCCGAGAAGATTCTCAAAGACCCGGTGCCCACTTAACTGTGAAAAAGATTTTTGTCGGTGGCATTAAAGAAGACACTGAAGAACATCATCTAAGAGATTATTTTGAACAGTATGGGAAAATTGAAGTGATTGAGATCATGACTGACCGAGGCAGTGGCAAAAAGAGAGGTTTCGCTTTTGTGACCTTTGACGACCACGACTCTGTAGACAAGATTATCATTCAAAAACACCACACTGTGAATGGCCACAACTGTGAAGTAAGGAAAGCCCTATCGAAGCAAGAGGTGGCTAGTGCTTCGTCCAGCCAAAGAGGCCCAAGTGGTTCTGGAAACTTTGGTGGTGGTCGTGGAGGTGGTTTTGGTGGGAAGGACAACTTTGGTCGTGGAGGGAACTTCAGTGGTCGAGGTGGCTTCGGTGAGTCGAGGTGGCAGTGGATACGGTGGCAGTGGGGATGGCTATAACGGATTTGGTAATGACGGAAGCAACTTTGGAGGTGGCGGAAGCTATAACGATTTTGGCAATTACAACAATCAATCCTCAAATTTTGGACCCATGAAAGGAGGAAATTTTTGAGGCAGAAGCTCTGGCCCCTATGGTGGTGGAGGCCAATACTTTGCCAAACCACGAAACCAAGGTGGCTATGGCGGTTCCAGCAGCAGCAGCAGCTATGGCAGTGGCAGAAGGTTTTAATTACTGCCAGAAAACAAAGCTTAGCAGGAGAGGAGAGCCAGAGAAGTGACAGGGAAGCTACAGGTTACAACAGATTTGTGAACTCAGCCAAGCACAGTGGTGGCAGGGCCTAGCTGCTACAAAGAAGACATGTTTTAGACAATACTCATGTGTATGGGCAAAAAACTCGAGGACTGTATTTGTGACTAATTGTATAACAGGTTATTTTAGTTTCTGTTCTGTGGAAAGTGTAAAGCATTCCCACAAAGGGTTTTAATGTAGATTTTTTTTTTTGCACCCATGCTGTTGATTGCTAAATGTAATAGTCTGATCATGACGCTGAAAAAATGTTTTTTTTTTTTTAAAAAAAGATATAAAGGAAAATACACCTACAATTAATGAATAAATTGAAAATTATTATGAAATATTATCAAAGAAATACAGAGTATTAAATAGAGCCAAATGGAAATTCTAAGACTGAAAAAATTCATGTAAAATAGAAATTCACTGGATGAACTCAACAGCACATTTACAATGATGGAAAATTTGTCAGTGGACTTGAAGGAAGATCAATAAAAATGAATTAATCTGAAGAACAGAGAGAATAAAAATAAACATATTCAATGATCTGTGGGAAAATCTATAAAGTTGAAATCGGGGGGCCTGGGTGGCTCAGTTGGTTTAACACCCGACTCTTGATTTTGGCTCAGGTCCTGATCTCAGGGTTGTGAAGCTGGGGCTCTGTGCTCAGCAGGGAGTCTGCTTGAGAGTCTCTCTCTCCCTCTCCCATCCATGCCCCAACCCATGCAGGCACTCTCTCTAAATAAATAATTAATCTTAAAAAAAAAAAAAAGACCTGAGCTGAGATCAAGAGTCGAATGCTTAACGGATTGAGCCACCAGGTGCCCCACCTTTTCTCTTTTCTACTTACACGCACTTCCTTGGTCATCTTATCTAGTCTTATGATTTAAAAGCTCTCATATCCTTGCTCAAAGATGTCTGGCATCTGCCTCTTTAGGATGGGGGACACTTGGCCTCAGTTTGTCCCCTCCAGCATCCCGGTCACCAACACTGGGGTCATAAGAGGAGTCCTACTTAATCATACAGCAGCACTAACACTGAGCGTCTGCTCTGTGCCACATGTTGCCATGCTGTCACGGATCCTTCGACCAGCCACGCGGCTGTGTGTGCCTGTAGGGCACCTGGCCTCTTCTCTGCGCCAGGTGCTGCGGGGATCACTGCCCGGAGGTGCTCACCCTCTAGTGCAGGAAGAGACGATGGGCTGCCACCATTCCCCGGGGGCGAGTGTTGTGCTAGGCTCCAGCAGAGCCCCCAGAGAGCACCAGAAGGTGCCCTTGGTCCAGTGGGGGAGGCGAGAGCCCTGCAGGCAGACCTGGTCTGCAGTTCAAGAGGCCCGAGCTCCAGGCCTGGCTCTGCTGGTAGAGCTGCTTGCGACCCCACCTGGGTCTGTTTGCTCAGCGGCAAAATAGGGAGGCCGGGCTAGAACAGAGATTTTCCAACAGCTCCTTAGAGCCTGGCGTTCTGAGGGCCCCTCTCCTGGAAAGCAAAGGGGTGGGCAGCGGGAGCCCCTACCCCCAGACGCTTTCCCCAGGGCTGCTTTGATCTTACCTGTTTGGTGTTTCAGCCTTCCATGATAGGATTCCGGGGCTGAAAACGGTGCGAAGATCACCTGACAAGGGGAATCCTGAAGACGCTTCCCACGCTGACAGCCTGAGACTCTGATGCGGGCCAGTTCCCCAGGGTGGGCCCAGGATGCTGGAGGGTGAGGCCAGGGTGCCACGTCCATCCTGCTCCCTGTCCACCCGCCTTCCAGGCCCTGGCTCCGGGGCCTACAGCTCCCCATCCACAGGCCTGCTCTGGTCAGTGAGGTGGAGAACAGACTCTGCTCCCAGGAGGGCCCAAGCTCAGGCAGGGTGGGGGCTGGTGGGTCTGGCTCTGGGCTGGCAAAAGAAAACCGGATGGAGAGTTTGGGCAAGAAAGGTTTCTTTCAGAGTCAGGCCTGGCTTCTTGTCCATGAAACGGGCCTTTATCAGCTTGGAGGCTCCGCGAGGTGGTGGAGGGGGGTGCGGTTCACTCCTGGGTTTGTCTAGAGATCCTTTTCCAAGGACAATAATTTTTTTTTTCCCCAGCAGTTTCTTGCTCCAAGAGGGCACGACAGTACAGGACGGTCACTCGAGGGCAGGGAGAAGTCAGCCTAACTGCTGGCAACTGCTGACTAAATGCAGGTACAGCGAAGGGGGAAGAGCAACAGCCTCGGCCTCAGACCTGGTCCAAATTCTGCGTCTATCGCTCACCGGCTGTGTGGCCTGAATAAGTGACTGAGCGTCTCTGAGCTGTAGTTTCACTGTCTGAGAAATGGGAATGGTCAAACCCGCCTTGTAGCATCGATATGAAGACTAAATGTAATTAATATATGCACCCTTAGGTGCACCCCTAGGTTTACACCTGGGCCCCACAGTGCAGCCATACCGTCCTCCAGGAAAACTCTGGGTCCCAGAACACAGGAGTGGAGCTTGGGAGGATCCCGAATGGCACATGGGGCACCGTGGGGGTTGGAGACCTGCTTGAAGGGTTCTTTCCTTCTTTCCTTCCTCCTTTCTTCTTTTCTTTCTTTCTTCCTCCCTTCCCTCCTTCTCCTCTTTCCCTTCCCTCCCTCCCTCCCTCTTTCCTTCCCTCCCTCCCTCCTTTCTTTCTTTCTTTCTTTCTCTTTCTTTCTTTCTTTCTTTCTTTCTTTCTTTCTTTCTTTCTTCCTTTCTTTCTTTCTTTCTTTCTTTCTTTTTTTCTTCTTTCTTCTTTCTTTCTTTTCTTCTTTCTTTCTTCCTAAGGTTTTATTCTTTATTTGAGGCAGAGAGAGAGCACGGGTGGAGGCGGGGGCACGATGGGCGGGCAGAGGCAGAGGGAGAAGCAGGCTCCCCGCCGGGGCCCAATGTGGGGCTCCATCCCAGGACCCCAGGGTCACGTCCTGAGCCGAAGGCAGGCGCTCACCCCCTGAGCCAGAGGCGCCCCAAAGCTTCCATTCTGAGCGAGGTGTATGGGGCAGGAATTTAATGGCCTTGTGTACAGGGGTGAGAATTAGGGCCCAGAGATTTGAACCGCCTGGTTAGCTTGGGGGTATTTTCTTAGGGAATCCACTGCCCATGGAACCTGTCAGCAGCTGACTAGCGGGTCCGGGGCAGTGGGAGCACGCAGTCCTTTCGTGTCCGGGACGTGTCTGCTGATGTGCCAGTGCGGGGCGTCCGTTTGACAAAGTCCCCTGGGAGGCTGCCGTGGTGGCCTTTGTACCTGCTGGAGCCGTGTGGCCTCGGGGTGGGGGGTGGTGGCGGGGAGGACCAGTTGGGGAGCCGGTGCACCTGCGGGACACTGCAGCATCTTGGGGGCTCACTAGTCCCATGTTCTGACCAACCACGGGGTGATGTTGACCGCGGGTTCTGCTCAGCCCACGTGGTGCGAGTTGGAACTCTCCGGATGGCTTGTCCGCGGAGCATGTGACGCCCCCCCCCCCCCCACCGTAGGGCCCCGTGCAGCACGGCCTCCGCATGGGGGTTGGCTTGCGCCCCAAGGCCCCGGCACTGGGCAGGCACCCACGCCCCCAGCGGCCCAGGGCACGGGGTGGGGATGGAGGACGCCGGGGCTGCTGCGCGCTGCTGGGGAAGCTGCTTTCTCTCTTCACTTCTGCCTCCGCCCGTGTGGCCCCGAGCTCTGCTCGGTCACTCGCCTGGGCCAGGGCTCAGAGCAGGAGACGAATCCGCCAAGGCTCTGAAAGGTAAAGGGATTATTATTTGGCCGCTCCGGGAAAAACACTACTGTTATTTTTAAAGACTTTATTTATTTATGAGAGACATGGAGAGAGGCAGAGACACAGGAGGAGGGAGAAGCAGGCTTCATGCAGGGAGCCTGATGCAGGACTCGATGCGGGGACCCCAAGGTCACGCCCTGGGCGGAAGGCAGCCCCTCCACCGCTGAGCCTCCAGGCTCCCCCAAGCACCCCCAAGACTATTGTTATTGTTAACGACTTCTGTTCCCTCTTCCTCTGCATTTTCTTTTTTTTTTTCTTTTTTTCTCTGCATTTTCACAAGTGATGCACAGAGCCTTTGTCTCTGCAGGAGCTGGGGTCCCCGGAGGGGGGGGGGAATCAGTGGGACAGGCCAGCTGCAAAGGGATAGAAGGAAATGGCTTCAAGGCTCAGGGACAGATGGACTCAGGCAGCCTGGCTGTGGGGTTGGGGAGACTCCGCCTCCAGGACCTTGGGACCCTTCCCTTGGCACCATCTAGGCTTCCAGCTGTTCCCACAAACAGGTGCCCCCCAGTTTGGTCCTGCCCTCTGCTGCTGGGGCCCAAGGCCCTCCCAGGCTCATAGGCTAGTCCTCTGAGGGGCCAGGAAGGCCTGTCACCCTCTTGGTCGGGGATGCCCCACTGAGGACCTCAGCAGCCCTTTGCCGCCCCTACACGTTAGAGGCACTTGAACCCGTGTCGGGTGAAATTTCTCTGCTGTTACTTTTAATTTCCCAGAGATCACACCACACGTGAGAACTTTTGGGACGTGAGACGGCTGATCTGTCTCGGTCCCGACTATTTGGAAATCCTAGATGTGCGGCGCCCGTGGGCTCAGTGGCGGAGCGTCTGCCTCTGGCTCAGGGCGTGACCCTGGGGTCCCGGGATCGAGTCCCACCACGGGCTCCCTGCATGGAGCCTGCTTCTCCCTCTGCCTGTGTCTCTGCCTCTCTCTGTGTGTCTCTCATGAATAAAGAAAGAAAATCTTAAAAAAAAAGAAAAAGAAAGAAAGAAATCCTGGCTGTAACCGTGATGGCGATGTCAGGTGCATGTTGCACTGTCCCGTGTTGGACGACCCCACGTTCCCAGCTGCGAGAACGTGGCGTGGACAGCAGGGGATGACCCAGGGGAGCCAGACACAAGCGAGCGACATCCCGACTCTGCTACACCAAGTGCAAAACAGGCAAGACCCCTGTGTGCTGTCATAAGCAGGATGGCGGTGACCCTCGAGAGGGGACAGTTAAGGCCGGGCCCCAGGGGGGTTGGTCCTCGGTCTGGGCGCCGCCTGTCGGGGGCATCAGAGGGCAGCGCGCCGTCGCGCCATGTGTTTCCCGCGTGACTGTGTGGTCCTGGAGGACGCTTAGTGTCAGACATTTCTTGATTTTGCATTTGTCATCCAAGCTCGCATATCGGAGCCACTGCATGTTTTCAGGTCTCAGGATGTCCCCAGGGGCTCCAGACCCAGCATGTTGACAATCTGGGCCGCAGAGAGCCCCAGGCTGAGGAACAGGCTGGGAACAGCCCTTCCTCCCGGGTCACGCTCAGAGCCACCGAACCAGAGGCCCGGAGCGCGGGGGCCCCGAGGCCGGGAGTCAGCACGCGCCCCAGCTGGGAGCAGCGCGTCTGGCCCGGCCCTCCGGTTCGCAGCCCTCTGCCGCCGGGTGGCCCTGACGCGGGCGGATGTGCAGACCAGCGCCGGGAACCGTCCTCCTGGTCTTAGAGGGTTCCTCACGCCTCTCACCCTATAAGCCCGTGGCGGGCCCACGCACCCTCCGCCTCTGTGCGCCTGAGCACCTCGCGGGATGCAGGTGGGGTGCACCTCCGGGAAACGGGCTCCTCTCACGTCCTGAGCTTCATCTCCTAGAGCAGCCCCGGCCGCCGCCCTCACGGGGGCACACGGGGCATCCGGGCTCCCCCTCTAAGCCTCGCGTGACTCATTCGTGGGACTGGGTAGTGATGCTGGCGCCGCGGAGCCACCGTGGGGCTCAAGGGCACGGACGCGGCGCCGTCTCCCTCACCCGGCGCAGGCTCAAGAAAGGAGTGAGCGGCTCCTCTTTCCTCAGCGGCACCCCCAAATAACTCACGGCTCACAAGGTTCAAAGAAATGCCAGCAATTTATTGATTTCCTATATTTCCAAAAAAAGCAAATACATAGTGCATCACACAGGGGCCCCGGGCCGGGCCAGCATGACGTTCTTACACAAGCAGGGTGCAGAGGGAGGGGTGTGCTCCGGGGGGTCCTGGGTGCTCCAGCATCATCCCCTGGGCTTCCCTCGCCCATCCATCACCCCGGCCTTCCCCCTCCCAGCCACCCCAGCCTTCTGCCGGGCTCTGAGGCGGGCAGGACGCAACAGCACCGTCTCCGCGTGTCCGGAGAGAGCCCTTCACTGCATCACAAGGGGAGGCGCGGGGGCGGCGGGGTCTGGCCCCCACTGGACAGGCTGCCGGTGGCCAGTGAGCGGCTCTGTCTCAAGCACAAGAGATCCTGGGGGCAGGGCAGGGCCAGGCAGAGACTGGGTGGTCTCCGTCCTGCCTCGCTGGCCCCAAATTGCAATGTCTTGTTTGGGGTGTCAACCGAGTCGCGTGAGGCTGCTGCGTGCTGAGGCTACTGAGCCGTCCTGGGCAAGCCCCGTCCTCCCCGTCTTTAGGAAATGCACCCTCAGGACCCTCTCCGTTGTGCCTCTTCCAAGGTGACAGCCGTGGGTCAGAGGCCCAGACGACAGGCCCGAGAAAGCACAAGAGAGGCTACAACATCAGGCCTGGCCTGACCTTTGCCCTCGGCCCATGGCTCCCCGCCCGCCGCCACCCCCTGCCGTGGACCCCCACACTCCCTGTTTCCCTCCCGCCCTGACAGGACTGGGGGTCCCCAAAGCCCAACAGCCCGCATCTCCTGCTTCCTCCCGGAGAACGGAAGCTGCGTGAGGACAGGGCCGGGGGCTGTTTTGTTCACTGACGGATGCTGAGTGCTGAGGACGCTGCCTGGCACCTCTGGGTGCTCCGTACATATTTTATTCTAAGGAGTGAATTCCTCTGAGCCCTGGTGGCGGGCAGAGGACCCTCCTGGAACCCGCGGCCAGGGCAGGAGCCAGGAGTAGGCCTTCCATCACCAGCAGGCAGGGCCCACAGCAGCCGGGGACACGGGGCAGGTGGCCTGTCATCCCACGTCTGGCCCCGGTCTGTCGCATGTCTTAACAGGCATGTCCTCAGTCCAGAAGGGGGCTTTCCGGGCCTGACTGCTGGGGTGAGGGGTGGGGCCGGATTAGGGGGGTAGCATGGGCCGGGGCGGGGGGGCACGGGGCCTGAGGGGAGAAGCAGAGAGGCCGTGGGCCACTCCGGGCTGAGGCCACCAGGGCGAGGGCAGGCGGTGGAGGCGGACAGCGGGGAGCCTTGGGAACCTGCTCGGCTCTGGCTCAGTGTGGACTGAGCATTGACAGCGAGCGCTCCCCGGAGGCCCTGACCCCAGGAGGCCCCGCTGCTGCTTCCCCTCTGCAGTGGGCAGCCGGCTGGGCGCCCGGGTGTGGCCGGCGCCCCTGACAAGCCTCTTATATCACATCCCCCGTGGTTTTCCCCAAAGACACGGTGGAGGCAGGGTGGCTGGGGGTCCGGGGAAGGTGGGGACGGGCTCTGGCTGGGGCTGGGGCTTGTAGGTGCCCGGAAGTGGTAGCTCCAGGGACCCAGAGCACACCCCCTCCCACTCCGCAGACCCTCCTGCCTCATTTCCCAGCGGCCACTGTCCCACCGGAGCCTGGGGCAGGTGTCTGTCTGTCCAGCCCCAGCCTGTCCCCTCTCCCCTGGGAATAGGAAGGCCAAACAGCCACTCCCCCAACAGCTCTTTGGCTCTGAGCACCATGTCGCCTTCTTTCTCCTGAAACAAATAGGTGCCAGGCCCCTGACGGCAGATGCTTTCTAGACTGAGGCTCCTCTGACTGGTACCCACCCCGGAGAATGGCCAGCCCCGTCTGCTGCTTCCTGCTCCCCCGGAACAGGCGTCAGACAGCAAAGCAAGCGTGACTGTCCTTGCCCGTCCCCTGGAGCCCAACCCTGTCCAGCCCCAAGCCCCGTGGCGACGCAGGAGGCGCAGTCTCATCAGACAGCTGTGTCTTGCCAGCCTCCCTTCCTGCAAAGCTGCCTCTCGTAGGGGTAGGTGGGCCTTCCCCACCCCGGAGACGGCTCCCCTGTGATGCTTCCCTGCCCTGGGCGCCCGCCCCGGCCCCGGCATGACACATTTGGGAACCGCTCGAAAAGCACAGGTAGCGTAGAAACATGGGACAGTCCTTTTTCCCACCGCAGGACCTGAAGGAACAGCTTAGCTTTTTGCAGTTTGTGGTCATGCTCTCAGGCGCTCACACCAAGTGTGCACGCGTGCGCGCACACTTACATCGTACATACATATATATATATACCATTTCTCAGCGGAAGAAGTATTGACATGAAACATAAGCCCCTTTAACTCAAGAAAAGTCCCCCCCACCCTTCCCAACCCTCCCTCCTTGCTTGCCAGTTCCCCCAAGGAAAAAAAAATCTAAAAATATTTCCATCATCCACAGTTTTCAGGGTTGCTTTCCATTGCATTTGAACCTTTCCAAACACTGCACCGGGTGGACAGAGCCACCCCTCCAGCAAGGCCTGAGGTCTTCTCAGCTGGGTTGTATCATTTCTGGAAAAGGAGAAGGCGTCCGGTTAGCACGTTGAGGGAGACACCGCCACACCGGTAGGTCTGGCCCATCCTGCCACCCCCTCCACCCGCACCTGCCAGGAGAAGGTGTCTGACATCTTATTTATCTTCATCTGTGTCAAACTCACAGCCCTCTCCCCCACCAGGACCCTCCGCAGGTGCCGGGGTGCTGGCAGAGAGCCCCCTTCAGCTCAGGGGACGACCCTGTCCTCACGCCTGGCTCTCCGCAGATGGCTCCACACCAGGTCACATCTCTGGTGACCCTCTAGAGAAGCCTGATGATGTCACCCGCATCAGAAACGCTCTGGGTGCTGTAGTCTAAGGATGCACTTTCCACTCCAGAGCCACCGAGTCACAACGGCTGGGGTCGGGGCCCGGAGTGTGCACTTTAGGGAGCATCCCAGGCGATTCTAATGAAAGCTAGGGCTTGCATAGGCCTTTGTCGTAGGCACCGGTTCGGAGCTTTCGGCCCCTGCAATCAGCAGCTGGAAACAAGCTTATCCACGTTAGCCCTGTGTGGACTGGAAAGTGAATCATAAAAAGGATAAGGAAGTGAGCAGTAGGTGTGCAAAGCTGGAACGGCACCTCCCAGGTTGTGCAGTGCACAACCTACACAGCTGTACCTAGGAGTTCTGTGCAGACGTCTGGCCTGCTTACGCTCTCAGGACGTTGCACTCCCCTAATGGCCTGTGGTTGGGACGGCCCACGGCACCCTTGCCAAGTGGTCTATACGGCTGTCCTCACAGGCCCTGTGTCAGCTGTGGCCGGGCTGTCCCCAGGGAGCGCAGGCCCCGCCTCGCCCTCGGGTGTCCGGGAGGTGCCTCTGCCCTGGGGGGAGCCGATTCTTACCTGCAATCTGTACTTGCTCGGCGGCCCCTTAGAATCGGGAGGTGAAGTTCCTGAGGCTGTTGGGTCCGGTTAAGGCCCCCAGCATGTTCCTATCCAGGCCTTGCTGCGGGGTGGGGTGGGGGGCAGAAACAGCAGCTGCATGACATGCTCTAGGATGAAACGGTGGGACTTCCCGCGGGGCCGGCGACTGCCCTCCCAGGGTGCCTTGCACACGTGTGTCAGGGCTAAGCCCGGCCTAACCAGCCACCACCAAGGCCCCGGCTCCCCCGGGTAGTGAAGTGCGTCTGGGCCTCCAGCAGCGCCTCTGCGGTTCCCACGCGCACCGGCAGAAATCCGAGTGGAGGCACGCGGGCTTCAAGCTCACGGTCATTACTCTTTAAACACTACGATACCCACAAGCACATTAGAAAAGCTGTTTGTTTGTCTCCCTCTGACTCTCCCCGTCCGGGGTTTTGCTTTCCTTTCCCATCTTGACAAGAGCCCTTGGCAGGGAGGACGCGTCCGGTCCAGCGTTTCTCACTCGCCGCAGCGGCGGGGTGCCGGCCCTGGGAAGCTGCCGGGCGCGTGGGCTCCCTGGGCTCCCCTTGCCTGCCTGTCCTCCCCCCTTCGGCCCCGCCAGCCCTGCGCGCCTGCGGAGGAGTGACACGATCTCGTTTCTGTGGCCTCTCCCAGCATACAGCAGGCGCTCAATAAGTGCTTTGCAGTGAACGAGGACAGCGGAAGGGGCCCCTGGTGGCAGCCCGCCCTCAGTCCGGCCTGTGGGAACACGAGGGATCCAGATCCCGGGTGCCTGGGAGCCCGCGGCCTGCTGGGTCGGGGCGTGCACCACACGGTGCTGGTTTCTCCGCCGCCCATGCTTGCTCGCTCCTGTTTGCCTGGACTCGGTGGAGGGAGCCCAGGTGCGCGTTCCTGGGTCCCGGGCGCTCCTGCGTGACTCCCTCATCACGGCAAACTCCTACTCTGCAGGGTGCACAGAAGCCACCGGCGGCTTCTCTAGAGGGTCACCCCCCCCACCTGCTGCAGCTGACAGGACCCGACGGAGGTGGAGCCCGGGCGCAGGCAGCCCCGCTGTCAGGTGTCGGGGAGCCGTGGGGGCCCAATGGCAAGCTGGTTCCCGCTGGCTCCGTCCGGAAGGGTGCTAACTAGGCAGGGGACTGTCCGCGTGCCTCGCCTTGGGTGTGGTCTCGGGATCCCCGGGTGGGCCGAACCTTCTGGACCCCATGGAAGGGCTTAGGGCCTTCTCACCAGGTCCTCCCCCGCCTCCCTTCCGCTGTGTCTCCCGGGCGGCTGCAGGCGGGTGGGGGGCCGGGGAGGAGCGCTACGTTGTCCACCAGGGGACAGGGTCCCCCCCGGCCCGGGCCTTCCGACGTGCCCGTCGACTCTGACCTCCACGGGCCTCCCTCCGGTCTCCTCCCTGCAGGGCGGCTGTCCCCACATCTCCCTCTACCCCCTGCGCCCCCTGGGTCCTGTGGTCTCCTCGTCCTCCCGCTGCCCCTTCACCGTCTCCTGCTCTGTCCACTCCTCCGCATCCCACGACAAACACGCCTGGGTCCCCTCTGCCATGGAACAGGGCTCTTTTGTTCCCCATCCCTTTGTCTTCCTCCTTCCTGGGCCAAACTGAGGGGCGCAGCTCTGCCTTGCTCCATCCTCCCCACCCCTCCTCGCCCATGCAGGGGCCCCAGGGCTCCCCTCGAGTCGCCAGCAGGGCCCTCACAGGCGGCGCTTTGGGATCCCCGCGTCTGGGTCCTCCCTGCGGCCTCAGCAGCCCTGGAGCTGCCGCCCACTCTCCAGTGCTGCCCCCCACGGGCTTCGGGCCCCTCCTGGCCACCTTGCACAGCCCCTCCGGCTCCCCGGCCCCAGAGGAGGCTCCTGTCCTGCTTCTGCCCTATTCCCCCGGGCGACCCCACACCTGTGCCCCATGATGGGCCTGCCGCTCCCGTGGCTTCGCCCGCCCAGCGCTCCTGCCTGCGTGGCAGCCTGGCCTCTCTCCTCGGGTCCCGCACCCGCACCCGCACCCAGTCCCATCCCTTCGGACTCCTGATATTGGGACTGCTCTCCCTCTTCCCACAGGGCTACCCGGCCTCTCCGACACCCACCCGTTTCTGCAGTGTGGCCACAGCGTCTCCAGGCTTGCGCCGGGCACCTCCCAGTCCCTCTGACTGTCCCTGCCGACCAGGGGGGCTTCCAGGTTTGCTTTAATCATGAAACTCTCTACTTCAACCCCCCCAGGGCCCCCGGGCTCTGGCCCACACTGACCTGTGCAGCTACACCAGGCCCTCGGGTGAATTCTGTGCCTTTTGTTCCCCCACTTTTCAGTTTGCTCCTAAAGGATCCTACCCCGGGCCCCTCGCACACTTCCTTGATTCCCTCTGCCCTCCGCGTGCCCAGTAGCCTCCCGGGATTCCAGCCCAGAGACTTGTTCAGAGTGTGATCACGTTCGTTGTTGCACAGGCTCCCCCGGGGGCGGGCTGGCCATGCTGCCTCCCTCTTCTCGCCCCACTGGCTTTGCTTCAGCGCAGGGGGTGCGCAGGAGAGCCTTCGGGGCAGGGGGCAGGGGTGGAGGGCGGTGCGCGGTGGGATGGTGGGACGGTGGGACGGCGCGGGCCCTTACCTGTCTGAGGACACCCTGCAGTTCCTTGCTGGACCACATGTCAGACAGGAGGAGGCGGGCAGCTTCCGCAGCCTTGGGTGAGGCACTGGGCAGGCGGGAAGTTCATTTGTGGGGTGAGACTTGGGGAGGCATGAGAATGAGCACCCTCCTGCCTCCTCCCCTCCCCTTCGGGCCTTAGAGATGTGGGGCGGCCCCGGGCATGCATGAGAGAGGAGCCCCACTGGGCCGGTCACTCTGTACCCTGGGCATGACCCTGTGGCCCTGCCCACTTAGAAGTACCTTAGGATTGTCTCGGGGGCCGTGAGGGGGAAGTGCCCCCCATTCTGGTCCCCCGGCCCTCGTCCTGGGAGGAGGAAGCCTCACGGAGCAGAAAAAAGTTCCCACCCAGCGGGGTCCGCTGCTCCGTGTCTCCTGCTGACCCTCTGGGGACCTTCCCGTGTGGCCCGCAGCTGAGGATGCACTGCCTCTGTCTCCTCTGCGCAGCCCGGAGGCCTGGCTGCTGGACTCCGCCCCGCAGTGCTCTTGGCTTCTGGACCTTCTCTGCGTCCAAGCCTCCCCCTGTCTGCACGAGGCTCTGCTGCTCCCCTGCCCCCCCCGCCCGGGCCTTCTCAGGGAGCTGCCTGCTTTGCCTGGGGAGCGGGCAGGGTGGGGTGGAGGTGTGTGGGCAGGAGGCCAGCCCCTTCCCGGCCCACCTGCTGCGGCACAGGTTGATGATGTTGTTGACCATGCTGCTGGTGAAGTACTGCTTGGCCATCTGCGGCTGGGAGGCCATCAGGTTCCTCACCGTGTAGCAGGCCGAGGACAGGATGTCTTCCGAGTTGCTGGTGTTCCCAGTGTGACTGGTGAGGAGCCTGGTCACCTCGGGGAATACCTGGTTCCCTGAGAGAGAAAGGAGCAGAGGGCACGGGGTCAGAGGGCCCAGGGACGGAGGGGCCGAGGGGCTCCCCCTGGGGCCACAGCCCCCGACTGCCCTTGCCAGGGTCCTGGAAAGGGGACCCCTCAGAGCAGCAACGCAGGGGGGGACCCAGCTGCGACCTCTGCACACCTGCTCCCCATCTCGGGGTGACCTGCCCTTGCTGCCTCCCAGCCTCTGTCGTGGAATGCCCGCCCTCGGGTGGGCTGAGAGGGTGGCCTTGCAGCCGGCTCTGGAAAGTGGCGCGTCTGCCAAGTCCTAGCTGGAGGCCCCGGGGGCGCGCGGCGGTCTGGGGCTGGGGGGGGCACTTACCCATCGCTCTGTGCAGCACGGGGTGGCGGGACATGTTGCTCAGGAGGGAGGCTCCAGACCGCACCACATCAGAGTTGCCTGATTGCAGGAGGCGAGCGATCTGGGGCAGGCCTTTCTCCTTGAGCCCGATCAGCTGGCTCATGCCACTGGACATCTGAGAAAGAAGGGCCGGGTGAGGGCCTTCCCCGCCTGGGGCTCCCCGGGGGCCGCGGTGGAACTGGGCCTGGAAATCCCAAACAAGGGAGCCCCAGCACCTTTTTCTCTTTCGTGTTGGAAGCACGGGCAAAGACAGACAGATGTGCTGGCGCCCCAGGAGCCAACGGAGCTCCCGGGCAAAAATGCACCACCTTCCTGACCTTGACCTCTACTCCCAGACCCGCCTGGGGCCCAGAGGGTGATGAGAGCCACGTCTCGGGCCTCTCGCTGCAGCGGCCCTGATGCCTGGGCAGATGCCGCTGCCCACCCAGGAAGCCAGCCCGCCTCCCTGACGGTTCCCAGCCGGTCCACTCACGCATCCGTGGTGTTTGTCATTTAAGGGGGCACCGACCACCCTTCGGCTTCCACGCCTCGGTAGAACCCAATACGTTATGTGTTGGGTCCCACCCAGGATGGACCCTCTTCTGGGGGGGCTCCTCTCTCATGGATGCCCGGGACGCCCCACATCTCTAAGGCCCGAAGGGGAGGGGAGGCGCAGGTGCAGCTACAGCCCAGGGCCCCCTGCAAGCAGGTCCGCTCATCTGTGTCTCTAGCGACAAAGCCACCCTGGCGGTCACCTGCTCCCAGACTGGCCTGCAGTTCTTGCAGACCCCCAGCCGCATCCTCTCATAGTCAGGAAAGTTCCTTCCTTCCCTCCGCTCACCCTGGTCCAGCTTCCACCTGATTCTCTTTTGTGCTAAGTGAAGAGGAGGGATTGCCGGCTGCCTCCCCACCTGAACGCTTGCAGACCGCAGCGGGCCCCTGTGCTCCGTGCCACGCCGCCCGCCAGGTCCTCCAGACTCGATTTGGCCTCTCCATCTACTGAGTCGGCCCGGCTTTCCTTTAGACCTGCCCATGCCCCCAACCCTCCATCTCCCCTCTGTCGGTTCCACACACGGGAGACCCCTCCTGCCACAAATATATGCTCCATCCCCATGTCCCCGCCCCCCTCCCCAGGCAGGGCCCAGCGCGGGGTCGGGAGTCACGAGGCACAGGGGACTCCGCGGGCACATAGGGAATCCCACGGGTGTGGGTCCCCCCCCAGCCCCCGCCTGCGAGTTCCTAGAGGGGCCTGGGCCGCTTCTCCTTCCTCATCGCTCCCCCCAGCACATGTGACGCTGCCTCTGTGCGTGTCTGTAGGAGCGAGCTCCGAAGCCCACGGGTGTCCGACAGGACTCAGACCCTGGACACGCTTGTGGGAGGGCAGAGAAGGGAGGCGAGCCAGGCCTCGGCTGGAGCGATGGGGGCGCGGCGGGCGGGGAGGGAGGAGGCCGCTCCTCACCAGCCCCTTGCTGGCCGTCAGGTTCTGCAGGGCGCCGGCGCAGGCCTCCAAGGTGGCGTCTTTCTTGCTCTTGCCCATGAGGTTCAGGTAGGTGCGGATGGCATCCGAATGGTACAGCCAGCTGCTGCCCTTGGGGTTGGCCTCTTCCTCCGGGAGGGGGCAGTCGTAGTTGTTGTTCTGGGGACAGAGGGCAGGTCAGCAGGGAGCATCTGGGTGCCCCCCACCTCAGGGTGCTGCTTCTGATGGGAGGCTCCGCAGAAGTGAGCGGGGCTGTCTCTGAGGGGGGCAGAGACCATCTCGGGATCCCGGGACGGGTGCCACAGGCCAGCTCTGCCCAGACCTTCCGGGCGGCTTTTGGGTCTCACACTGCGGTGCTTCCTCTCCTCCCGGAGTCAGATCCCGAGCCTGACCCACCCGGGTCCTGGGCCCAGTTTCCACAGCTGCACCCAGTGGGGGGAGCCTGACCTTGCCTCCACAGCCCCCTCCTGCTTCTGGGGGGGAACCTGGGAGGCTTGGGAGTTGGTGGCAACTGGGCCGGGGGGCTCGGAGGGCTGGCTAGCCCAAACCTTCCCGGGTCGTGGGGAGGCCAGGCCAGACTTGCCAAGCACGCGGTAAGAGGGGAAAGCTCTGCAAACAGGGGGCTGGAGCTTTTGATCTCTGAGTGGTCGGAGCTCCCAGAGCGTGGAGAGCACAGATCCCCCCTGTGTGCAGGACGGAAGGCCAGTCCCCAGCTCCCAGAGAGCAGAGCCGCCCGGGGCTCGGGCTCTGGCCTGCGCTTGGGCCCTCTGGCTGCGTTCAGGCTTCAGGGGTGGGCATGGGGACAGAGGGGAAAGGGTGGGCCGGGCAGCGGGCCAGCGGGGTGCGTGGCGGGCAGGGGCCCTGGCTCCGCGAGTGGGCCGTGCTCACCATCATCTTATCACTCTTGTTGCTGAAGCAGCCGGTGGAGGACTTCTCCGTGTAGGCGTTGCGCGCGTTGTACTCCAGCTGGCGGTAGCGCGTGGGCACCTCCGCGTCCAGGCGGTAGGAGAGGTTGTGCAGGATGCACATGCAGTTCTCCACGGACTAGGGGCCAAGCAGAAGCAGGGCGGCTGAGCCTGGCCCTGCCCGGAGGGCTTCCCGGGCGCACGCCTGCCCGAGCCAACGAGCCAGGGGCCCCAGGAGGGACGGGCACGGGCAGCCGCCACCGTCTGCAGCGACCCCCCGGACGTCCCCGAGCCTGGATTTGAATCCAGTTCTATCATTTCCCAGCCGGGGGAGCTTGCGTGGCTTGCTTCCCCTCCCGGCCCCGGGTTCTCAGTCGTAAAACAGGACTGTAGCACCTACTTCACTGGGCTACTGGGCAGATCAGAAGCGCCTGGAAGCGCCCGCCATGGGGCAGCACATAGTAGGACACGACTGGCAGCGGCCACTGCTTCTACCGCTACAGCCACTGTGCCGGCGGTCGGGCCGGGCTCCTGAGAACACACCTGTCCCGGCAGGTATCCCAGGACTGGCCTTGACGTATTTAGGCTCCAAAGCCCTGGAGCCCCCATGTCCCTGTGATTCCCCTTTCACGGCTGGCTGGTCCTCAGCTCCCCAAACCACAGGTGCCTGACCTACCCCACGTCTGCACGGGCTGTGAGACTTGGGACCCCGACCCATTTGTCCCCTGGGGACAGGCTGAGGCTTGGGCCAGCAGACCCCCCGTCCCAGTGATGCCTGGCCCCGCTAGGGCTTGAGGGGCTCAGGGCTGCAGGGTCCGGGTTACACAGGACACGGGGTGTCGCTTCCAGAGCAGAAAAACATGATGCCCCTCGGGACCTGGCTGAGCTGCTGACTGAGTCTCTCCTGAGGCCCCGCTGTCACTTCCAGTGGAGGAGGCAAAGACAAAATCTCTCCACAAGGAGACCGTGTGCGGGACCCAGTGCCCATGATGCCCCGACAGTCCCCGGTCACCTGGGGACCACGGAACCTCGCTGTCCTCCCGAGTCGCTGTCCTGCCGTGCTACAAACATCTCAGCCCTCAGTTTCTCTTCCCTCGTGGTTTTTCCTTTCTGTCTCTTTGTGACAGTGTGTCCAGAAGTCCAGAGGGGACAGGAGGGTGGCTTTGCCAATGGCCTCCTTGGGAGGCAGCGGGAAACGGTGGGGGGGCCAGAGCCCCAGTGCAGGGAGGGTCCCTGGGGGCACGAGCGTGGGTCCTCAGGACCACGGGAGCCGTGGAGGTCGCAGAGAGCTCACCCAGTGCCCGGCCCTCTTCGTGCTTTGCTTATTACGTCATTGAGCCCTTCAAGCAGCCCATGAGGCAGCTGGGACCACGGTCACCTCCGGGTGCGCCAAGCGCAGGACAGCACAGAAGGACAAACAGACGTCACGGGGGTGTCTCTAAGCGAGGGACGGGGACCTGCCCCTGCCCCCCGTGCCCCGGCCAACAGAGCTGTCTGCACCCAGCCCTCCCCCTCACTGGCCGGTCCCTGAGCCTCTGTCCTGTCACCAGGCCGTGCCGTAAGGGCCCCGACAGTGCAGGCCTGCCTCGTGGAGCTGGGGACAGGAGCGAGTCCAGGGCGCCACCCTCACGGGTCTGGGGGAGGCCCTGGGCCTCGGAGCTCGGGACAGAGAGGAGGACGGAGGCCCGGGGCCAGCGTGGGGTGCCAGCTGGGCTCGCTCACCTTGTCATCACAGCGGCTGGCGGCCACGCAGTTCTGGACGTAGGCCATGAGGGAGTCAATGAGCCCCGTGTAGTTCCGCATGGTCTGGCGGCCGGCATCGGCCGAGCTCAGGTTCCTGGGGGAGAGAACAGGGAGGGTGTGAGGAGGCAGGGGAGCAGGGGAGGGTGTAGAGAGGAGGCTGGTCGGGGGCACGCAGGTGGGGGCGCAGGGGCAGAGGGGATGGGGAGAAGCTGGAGGCTGGGGAGGAGAAGAGGAAGCCAGAGAAACGAGGACGAGGGAAGGGAACGTCATCCGGCCAGTTCTGCGGTGCTTTCCTGCCTGAGGCTGGGTGGGCTCTCATTTGAGCTCAGCTCCGCGCACCCCCCTGTCTGCCCACCTGGGCCCCAGGCCTGGAACTTTATGACTGTCACGGGCTCCGGGGCAGCTGGCAGGCCAAGGCACATGTCCTCCCACCTGTGGGCACCTGCTGAACGGGGGCTGGAAGCTTCGGCCTGCCCAGTTTCTCTCTGCGGGGCAGGAGAAGTGCTGGGGGGTGCCTGGGCCAGGGGCCGGGTCTCAGGATGGAGCCGAGGGGTGGGGGCCACGTGCTGCTTCCCCATGGAAGCTCTGGTCTGTCCCAGCCGTGGGCTCCTTCCCAAGCAGCCTGGGCCTATTCGCTTGGTGCGGGTGCCCCATTGAGTCCTTAGTCCCCTGGCTTTGCTCACTGGAGGCCACCGATGGAGGCTGAGCCACAGGAGCCCAGGCCGACTGCAGCCCTCATTCTGGGGCTCCCAGGAGCTGGGGACCAGGAGCACCATCAGAGCAAGGCGTGGCCCTTCAGGGGACCCATTCTCCGCTTCACCTCCACACCGGCACCCACGAGCCAGCTTCTAACCCCTCTCCGGGTCCCTCCACCAACAGCCCGGGGCCTTGCCTCACTCCCGCGTGGGACGCAGGAGACTTTGCGCAGAGCAGTGCCGCCTTCGTGCCGATGAATATGGCAGCTGGTTTTAGCACCACAGCTGGGAAGTGACTCATTAGGAGCCAATCCACAGACTTTTGCCCAAAAGAACACTCTTCAGGACAGTCCATGAAAGGCATTTTGGGGAGGACGGGGGCGGGGCGGGGACATGGTTGAACCAGTTTGGCGATTCAGATCTGGCATTTCCACTCAGATTTCTACCTAAGTCGGCCGTGGTCCCTTAAGGGGATTCGGAGTCCCGATCTTTATCGGGGGGTCAGGGACGCCTGGAGTCTGCCATGAGGACCAGCGCGGGCCAGCCCGCCTTGCATGCTCTCGGCCCAGGCTGAGTCCTGGCCGAGATGGGGCGGCCTGGGAAAGGCCCAGGGCCGGGGACAAAGAGCCCCGGGGACCTGCTCTCCTCTCACCTCAAGCAGCCGGTGGCATTAAAGAAGACTTCAGGGTCCACCATTTCCCGGGTCACGTTGCTGTTGCCGTCACACCAGCCGGAGAAGGGGATGATGACCCGGTCGGCCAGCACAGGCAGGGCGTCGGCGATGAGCTCCTCCTTCAGCTCGTCAGTGGACGACAGGTTCCAGAGCAGCCCTGCAGGGTGGGGACGGTCAGCTCCACACAGGCCAGGCTCGGGAAGGGCCCAGGCAACGGGGTGCCTCCCCAGCCTGCTCCGGCAACGGAGCCCTGCGGAAAGGTCACCCTCCAAGCGGGCCTGCTTTACTACATCTGGCCCCCTCAGCCTGCTTCCCAGCAGCGTCCCAAGGAGACTGCGGGTTCTAGAGGGCGGGGAGCACCTCGACTTCTTTATCTAGGTTAAAATTAGGAATATGGAAAGTGATCCCGACATACTTGACTGCTCCACGGCTCTTAATATGAATGTGAGCACTCAGAGTTGCCTAATGTTCTCTGGTTTCCACCTGAGAGTCACCCCAGAAATACTTCTCATGTCACTCCACGCACGGTCTCCTCTTCCCCGTCCAGTCTGAGGGCTTCAGAGCTCCTTCTGTCTCTCGAGCCCTGGCCTGAGCACGGGAAGGCGCTTGAGACCCCGTTAGTCTGTCTCATCGACGCCCCTCCTCCCTTCACCTGCAGATCGCAGGCTCCGCTGAGTTTGGATCTTGCCTGGACCTGGCCTTCCACCCTTCGCCTTCTATCTTTAAAAAGATCTCGGTCCCTCGTGGGTGCGCACCATGTGGACACCACTATTCTGGCTGAGGCCGGTACGCGGGGCTCCCGGGGTGTTAGCCTGGGGCCGATTCTGCAGCCCAGCCTGGAGGGGCTGCCCCACACCCCACCTGGGGGCTGCAGCCAGCGGCCCCGGAACCCCGCCAGCCCTCCAGGCCTCGGGCTCCCTACCGGTCAGTTGTTTCTGGATCTCAGTGCTCCCGGTTCTCCTCAGGAGGCTGACAGCCTCTCGGATCCCACTCTGCCTCCGGGTCTCCAGCTTGTTCGTGACACTCCGGAACACCAGGTTACGCAGGGCCCCAGCCGCAGCCTGCTGCACGTTCTGGTTGGGGCTCCGGAGGAGGTCCACCAGCTTGCAGATGCCTCCCAGCTGATACACCTGTTGGGACAGGGGGGCCGCCTCGCCCGGTCAAGGACGTGAGGCTGATCTAAGGACTCTACTCAAAGCGATTTTTCTCAGACCCGGGAGTCTACCATCAGTTCCGAAATATTCAAGTCAACCCAAATAAATACACAGCGTGGCGTAATGGCAACCGACCAGACCAGACGGCAAGATGGACTCAGATGCTCGCTCCCCCACGTCCGCGCAGGAGACCCCAGGAAGGCACTCCTCTGCTCGGAGCCCCGCTTCCCTCCTCGGAAGCACAGCGGCGAGGACCAGGGGAGGGAATGCATACAGAGCTGCGTCAGAGTCCTAAAGCAGGACAGACCCTCCCCCGGGAACTCTCTCTCCTGTGGCAGGAACGTTGATGCGGATGGATCCTGGAATCTCTAGGAAACCCGTCTAGGACCCTACACCCTTGCGCTGCACTGCGGAGCCCCACAGGTGTCCTTCCCACCACCCAAACTCGGGAGATGGTGAGATCTCCCATGGGTGCTGGGTGCGAAAGAGGATCAAGCTATGGAGAGCAGAGGGAGGGGGGAGACAGAGAGGCAGAGAGACGAGACAGAAAGAGGGAAAGGGGGTGGGGAGGGAGTTGAAGGGTGGAAAGTAGTCACATTCTCTGGTGGCAGTCGGGAAAGGGGATTTCTGTTGAACCCACGGCTGTTCCTTCCACGACCAGTGGAGGAAACACGCCTGACTAATGTCCACCCAGCTAGAGGGCTAAGCTGCCCAGCTGTGATCTTAGGCAATGCCCAGCAGACTCCTCGCCCCAGGCGGCCAGGCAGGGCGAAGGGGAGCAATTGCCACTGCCCTCCCCACCCTTCCAAATGGGCTCAGGCTGACAGGCCCAGTCCCTGCCCCGGCCTCCAGGGGAGGAAGGTATGCAGTTACCTGTTGTTTGGCCGATTCGTCCTGGAAACAGGTGTGCTGGATGTAATAGGCCCCGATGGCCTGGTACTTCTCGTCCTGGGAGCTCAGGTACTGCACAGCCTTGGGGATGGTCAGCCCACTGCACTCAATATCCTCACTGCAGATCCTGTGGGCAATGGGCCGAGGGCGGGTCACAGGGCAGGCTGGCGGCCCCGGGCTGGGGGCTCAGAAATCCCCCTGGATGCCCAAGCAGCCACGGCCTCATCAAAGCAGAACAAGGCAGCCCCGGGCCCACTTGGAGAACGCTCCGTGGAGCAGCTCTGCCAGAGGGAAGAGGCTCGGTGCGATGACACCCTGGTCATGGGTCTGCATCCAGACAGATAAATTAGCTGTGCACTGAGGACAAACTGTCCTATTTCTGCGGGGAAGCTCCCCACCCACTCGCCATCTCTCATGTCTATGTCGGATGCTGGGAAAATGGAAGAGAATGCTGCGAGCCTGTCCATGCATCCATCCATCCATGCATCCATCTTCCCTCCCTTCTGTCTCTATCCATCGATGCCTCCATCTCTCCCAAAGTCCAGCTAATTCTTCTTCTTTTTTTAAGATTTTATTTATTTATTCATGAGAGACACAGAGAGAGAGAGAGACAGAGGGAGAGGCAGAGACACAGGCAGAGGGAGAAGCAGGCTCCATGCAAGGAGCCCGACGTGGGATTCGATCCCGGGACCCCAGGATCACGCCCTGGGCTGAAGGCAGCGCTAAACCGCTGAGCTCCCCGGGCTGCCCCAACTTCTTACATAAAAATTCTCACACCCGCTCCATCCTCACGGCACTGCCTTCCTCGTGACCATGAGCACTCTCACTGGCCCACAGCAGGAGACCCCCAGAACTGCCTCTCTCCTCCAAGCTCCCCCATCCAGAGCTTTGCTCCCTTTTGCCAGACTAGCCGTCCTGAAACCTGCTCACTGTGGTGTTCCCGACAGTGGCTTCCCCAGGCTGCAGGTTCAGGTGCAGACCACTGACACCAATAGCCAAGGGCCCGGGTTAAGTTGGACCGCATGAAATGGCGGAGAGCCAGCTTTTTGGAGACACAGACCTAAACATCGCATATTTCAAACCAAGGCTCTGGCTCTGCTCTGCCCTGCCGCACGCTCTCCAGCCGCCTACGAGGTCCACTCCAGAGTCTTCTCGTCGCCGAGTCCACATCAGGGCTCAGGTGTGCCTGACTGCCAGGCTGCCTTTCTACCTGTGTGTGTCCTGGTTCCCCACAGAGATGGAAACTTCCCGAGGGCAGGGGCAGCCCCTTCTGGGGCCCCAGACCCACCCCACTAGACGTCTCCCCAGCATTTCTGGAGGGAGCCTTCTCCTCGTTTGTACTAGCCTCAGCCTTGCCATAGTAAATGCTCAGTAAATATTTGTGGTTTTAGTGTGGCATCCTAGCTCCATTTCTGGAAAAATCACCCAAGGGGCAGAGCTCTCTGATGTTTCTGGTATCAGTAGCACTCGTACCCTGCATTGAGAAAATGTCACATCATCTCTACGTGGCTTGCCATACATCCCCTTCCATGTCCTACCCAGGCCTTGTCCTCTCAGGGCCTCTGGTTTGGGGGCAATAAGCCCGGGCTAGATGCCGCCGCCACCCCTGCTCCACGAGAGAGGGCTTCTTAGTCCTTCTCCAAATCATCCTAAGTCCACCTGATGGCCTTTGAGTAGTTGGGAGAGGTCCAGCTTCACAGCGGGGCTCAGCTTATTATGAAAACACTGTGACACAGTGGGGACAAGCACAGGATGCTCTATCAGCTGTGTGACCCTGAGTTCACTTTGCCGTGCACGTTTCCACCTCGGGAGTTCCAGCATCTGCCTGGAAGGGGCCTTGAGGATCAGAGATGAGGCCTGAGAGGCTCCTGGAGCTCTGGGACAAGCGGTTAATCAGCTGATGCTGTCGCCCTAGGGTAGCTCTGGGCCGTGTCCCGGACCTTACCACAGACCCTGGAGCAGTGTAGATGCCGCGTTAATGTTTGTCAAATGAAGGCATCAATGTAGGTGGTGATAAGGAGCAGTTTGGAGGCTTATGGAGCTCTGAGCCCCGGAGTGCAGGCCCAACGTCCCCCGTGCCCGAGACACTGTGGCTGTGCCCAAGCCACCCTGTGCCTGTGGCTCTTTACAGGACACCCCACTTCGTCTCTTTCCTGATGGTCCCTGGGTGTTGAGACAAGGTGTCCTCTGTTCCTCAGCACTAGCTCCAGTTCCTCGGTTTTTACGTCTGTCTGTCCTGGTTGACTTTTGTCCTGTGAGGTGGACCGCGGCCCCCTCTCCCATGGCCTACATCAGGGCGCACGGCTTTGCTCTTTCGGGACACGGGCAGAGAGCTGCCCGCCCAAGATCACAGATGCCCAGTCCCCTGGAGGCCTTGTTAAAGCACACGTTGCTGCCCTCCCCCTCCCCCCCCCCCCCCGAGAGTTTCTGAGTCCATAGGTCTGGGCACGACCCAGAAATTAGCATTTCTCACATGTTCCCAGGTGCTGCTGCTGTCTGGAGGCGCACGCTTGGATCCCCGCTGGCCTGGCCAGCTCCTCTCATTAGCCCCGCTCTGTTCACAGCCTGAGACCCTGTAGAACCTCCAGGTTCCTGCATTCGTGTTGCTGTCGGGGTTTGGTCTCCCCGCTTCACGGAGAGTGTCCCAAGGCCAGGAACACCCCCTGGCGGGGACGGTGAACGTCCTGGGGACCAAGGTGGTCCTTCCTATTGTGAGTAGCTGCCTCGCAGAGTGCAGCCTGGCCTCCAGCCTGGCCCCCAGCCCGCCCGCCGCCCCCCACGCAGCCTGGTGGCACTTACTTGGAGCTGGCCCTCGAGTGGCCAAAGGACAGGTCCTTGTTGCAGGAGATGGGTGGGACGTACACGGGGTCCGGCTTGGAGGTGCAGGAGGACGGGCGCACGGGACACTTCTTGACCGCCTTCTGGCCGCTGCAGGTGCTGTAGAAGCTGTAGCGGTTCTGGGTGGTCTTCTGGCCCCGGTTGCCCAGCGTGCCCTTGCGCAGGGTGCCGCGAGGGTCACAGTAGAGGTCCGGCTCGCTGCGGCTCGCCTTGATCTTCTGCATGAAGCAGATGTCGCTGCCGGCGCCAGTGGTGGTACAGGTGCCCCGTGGGTAGTGCCGGCCCCAGTTCTCCATCTGGCTGTAGGAGCTGAAGCGCCTGTTGTCATTCTCCCACTTGAGGGTCCCGTTGTAGATCTGCTCAGAGAAAGGGAGAAAGGCTCAGTCCAGGTTCCTGACCGGGGATCCTGGATCCAGCGGGCCACGGGACGCGGTCCTGCCCTGGCCTGTGTCACGATGATCGTGGGATCCCGGGATGTTTGTGGTGGAAGGCACCTTGGCCGTCATCTCATACATCATTATTTTTCAAACTGACATCGATTTAGCCGATTGTGACTCTCATTTAAAAAAAAAACAGAAAAAAATTTTTAAAAAAATTTTAAAAAATGGGACAGGGACGCCTGGGTGGCTCAGGGGTTTAGTGCCTGCCTTCGGCCCGGGGTGTGACCCTGGGGTCCCGGGATCGAGTCCCACATCGTGCTCCCGGCAGGGAGCCTGCTTCTCCCTCTGCCTGTGTCTCTGCCTCTTTCTCAGTGTCTGCCATGAATAAATAAATAAAATCTTTAAAAATAAAATAAAATAAAAATTTTTAAAAGGAACAGAATAGCATACGCTGGCACGTAAGCTCTCAGAGTGCGATGCAGGGAGCAGAGACACATGTGGTGCTGTGAAACAGCACAGGGATGCTGGGCTGCGATGTGTTTCTTACTGTGGGGGGAAGCCACTCATCCAGCCCTACCTGGGAGTCAGAGGCCCAGAGAAGACAGGGGACTTCCAACTCAGAGAGGGATGGGCATGTGCTCAGGTCCCCACGTCCCCGCTCGGCCCCCTGTGCCATCCCCAGATACCGGCAGCCTCCAACACAGCCAGCCTTCCTGGGTCATCAGTACGCAGCGTGGGGAAATTCCTCCTTTTCTGGCCAGAACTGTTTTGCACTGTTATTATTATTATTATTATTATTATTATTATTATTTTTTTTTTTTTTGCTGAACTGTTGCCTCTCCTCTGCCAGGGCAAGAAGCAAATGGTAACAGGCCCTCCAGGGGAACCCCTCACAGGCCAAAGGGAGCAAACGCTTCTGCTCTTGGGCTCTCTTTTACAAGGGCTCTGGCCCAGGGGCTTAGGGTGGGGTATAAGGGGCAGGGGTCTTCTGGCTTTGTTGTCAGGCTGGCAGGAGGGAGAGGTTGGGCAGAGGCTCCATCTGGCAGGAAAACATGGGGCGACCCCCAGGGCTCTGTGTGAGCTCACCTGGGGAGGCAGCCCCCCCCGCCCCCCACCCCCGCCCCGGGGGAAGAGCCTGCAAAGCTGGAGACTGGGTGAGGACGGGCTCGGAACAGATCTGTGGAAGGGGGACTTTCCCAGGAGCTCACAGGCTGGTGGTGGGTCTGCGTGCTCCG
This sequence comes from Canis aureus, assembly GCF_053574225.1. Lineage (NCBI taxonomy): Eukaryota > Metazoa > Chordata > Mammalia > Carnivora > Canidae > Canis > Canis aureus. The sequence continues at coordinate 79,203,787 of NC_135616.1, read as the reverse complement.
ACTTGTCCTCAGACTAGAGGGCAACACCGAGTCTGCGGAGATAAAGTGTCTCCACACAGGTGCTGACTTGGATCTCACCTTTGCTGGGATGAGCCAAGGCCAAGTCTAGCAGCCCAGAGCCTGCCTGCCCCACCCCATGAGTGTGAGTGCGTGTGTGCACGCGTGTAGGGGACGTGGTTGGGAAACTGGCTCACTGTCCTTCACACCAGCTGTAGCCGCAAAAGCCTGGGAAGGGGCCTTGTCTTGGCCAGTTGCCTTTCATCTCTGTGGGGGAAATCCCCCGTGGGTCAAGGTCCCAGTCACAAGTGGCACCCAAAGTCAGCAGCCACACACTGTTAACCTCGGCAATGACACTCCCACCTCGTCCACCCACATGCTCGGCTGGGCATTCAGGCGGGCAGTTTTCTTCCCCAAACTGGGTCAAACCAACCTACCGCAAAGGGAACAGGTGTGCAGGTGCCGGGGAGGCCTAAGTGGACAATAACAGGCAGAGCGAAGAGGAGTGGGGGCAATTTTCTGAGCATTTTTGACATGGAATGTGCACCTCGCACAAAATATGCAATTAGGCCTCCCCTGCTTTAGGCCAGTGGCCACACCCCTCTGCACTCCATCCTCCCTGGGTGGGGAAGGTGATGATGGCACTTGCGAGAGCAAGCTGAGCACTCCCATGGGGCCGGCTAAGCCGCACATGGAAATGCAACAAGGAACTCTCTTGTTCTCAGTAAATGACGCTCCTGGACGTCATCTCAGACACCTGATGAGGAGCCCAAAGGCTCATCCTGGACCAAACCCAGTGAAAATGTGATCATGCTGATTAAGCCTGACAGAGGCTTTGGGCTCTGCTCTCCTGTGCTGGGAAAAGGAGCAGCGGGCGGCCCTGCCAAGTCTCGGCGAGGGTGGGCAGCCCCGGGGAAGGGCGCTGTGCGCGGGGGGAGCAGCTGTGGCGGAGGAGGCAGGCTGACCCGGTGGGACTGCATTTCCTGACCCCCGCCAGCCACACCCCAGCGGCGTCACCCAGGCCCCGGGGTTACGGTGGCTGGGGGCTGAGGACAGCCGTGGGTGCCTCCCGCCGTCATGACCCTGTGCTGTCCTTGGACGGGTGGGAGCCAGGCTTCCTCCTTGCCCGACCCTTTCCCGTCCCCATATGGCAGGGGGTCCGGTCTCCCTCCCAGGCTCAGACCAATGGCCCGTGACCTTTCCAGGTTTCTATCAGGCTGGAATCCTGGGACCCCAGCTACATTGCTCCAGCCCCCTGGGCAGAGGGAGACCCGATGGTCAACACCAGGGATTCTGGAGCCGCTCCGCCCGGGCTGAGCCCTGGCAGAGTCGACGACCTGATGGGTGGCCTTGGCTACCTTAATTAAACACAGCACGCCTTAGTTTTGTTTTGTTTTTGAATCTATAAAACCGGGATTATAATTGTACCCAGTGTGGGAAGAATGCAGTGAATGGATGTTTGTAAAGTGCTTGGGACAGCGCATGACGTAAATGTTTGTTCAGTAGGGACATCTGTGGCCCTCCGGTGCTCAGGCTGGAGACAGACGGTGGCCTCTAGGACCTGGCCAAGGGCTTTATATGACCCGAGCCATAGGAAAGGGGGAGCAGGGTGGCACATGGATGAGCCCATGCAGGCCGGTGCGGGAGAGGGGCCGCCCTCCTCTGGGCTCACCCCGCTGCAGAACGGGGCTCAGAAGGGTTCCGGGGAGCGTGATTAGCGGGCTCGGCTTTATGACAGAGCGACGCGGTGTTCCTGACGTGGGTGCCGGCTGCATGTGGGGCAGGACATTTCTTCACCGGGCAGGTTGCCCCCAGCACTGCGGGAGGGTTAGCTGCCTCTGGCCTCCAGGCCCTGGACGCCGGTCGGCCTCGCCGTCATCGCGCCCCGCGAGATGCCCGCCCCCCCCCGCCCCCCAGGTCCTGAGCAAGCCGCGGCAGCTGGGCCGGAATCCGAGCAGCGTGCACATGTGCCCCCAGCAGCGAGGAGCAAGCGCTCCACTGCCCAGGCCGGGGCTCCCAGGCCCACCCCCACACTCAGATAGTGATCTGCTGGCAGCGTCCTCTGCTTTGAATACAAAGGACAGTGAGACACACACACCCCCCGCCCCCCACCCCCACCCCGTCTGGTTATCTCAGGCTTCCTTGGGAAACTCCAGCCTCGATGGATGGCCCATGCATCAGAACATTCCAGAGGCTGGAAGCTCAACTTCCCGGGTGGTGGGGTGGGCAGAGCTGACCCTCAACCAGAGACCAGGCTGGGCCCGACACTAGGGGAAGCCCAGGGTGTGTCCAGAGAGACATGTTTCTCCACCTGGGAGAAAGCGCACGGGGTCTCGGGAGGTCGGCACTTGGATGGCACTTCCAGATGCCCTGGACAGAGCTGTCCTTTGCAAGAAGCCCCTCCCGCCCAGGCCCTGCTCTGCCCCCCCTTCTGCTGATGACTTAGGTCTTGGCACTCCCTTTCTCCCCTTCTCCCCTTCGTTCTTGGAAAACCTGTCATTTATGTCCTGCTGAGTCCTGCCCCCTCTTCCGGCTCCTCCTCACGTCAGGAAGGCTCAGAGGCCAACCCTCTCACTTTGCAGGCAAGGAAACTGAGTCTGGGAGGGTGACCAGACTAACACGGACAAGGCCCAGGGCCTCAAAGAACTGACTAGAGTCAGTTTCTCCCTGAGACAGTCCGAAGAGGCCCCCGACCTGGAGGAGCTCCAGTTGGCCCAAGGTCCTAGGACACGACAGTGTCCAGCCATTCAGGAAGAGATGGCATCCTTCTGTCCTTCCAACTGAGAATCCCTTCTGACTCCTCCTTCCCCTTCCCACCGCCCAGGCCACGGCCCCAGCAGGCCTCAGATTGCTGCTCAACAGTTTCAGGGACTCCCGCCAGCCCCCGACTGGCCTCTGGGACCCGGGGGCCTTCCTGGTGGTGCCATCCATTTGACCTTCCTCAGACAGCTTTCCTTGCTTGACAAGCCCGCTGCCTCTTGCAAGACAAACTCACCAGCCTGGGCCCTTGTCTATCCGGTCACCCCTGCCCCCCCCCAACATATGGCTTGATGCCGTCTGATGACACAGGCCGTGGCCTGCGTCTGCCAGCCTCTCCTCCATCCTGCATCGCTTCCCTTGCCCCTCCTCCCAAATCCTGTTTCTCCAAGGCTTCTTCTCCAGTCACCTGCACAAAGCCTGCTCTGACCCAACCAAGGCCCCTTCTCTGGATCCCCGTTGTGCCCAGAGCCAGACTGACCCATCTGCACACCCCCACTGGCTGTGACCTCATGCGTTCTTTGGTTGGCGATGGTCATTTTCCCCAAGTCCTCCGGGGTAAAGACGCCCTTCGCCGTGCCTAGAACAGGGCTGGCCTCATCGCAAGCGCCCAAAGGAGTGCCTTGACTTGCCATGGGAATGTGTGCCAGGGACGGGAATTCGGGCCTCCGTGGGCACAGGGGATCCTTGGCAACGAAATGAGCCACCAGGAAGGCGGAGGGGTTCCGGAGGAGGCAAGCCCGCCTGTGGGGGTGGCCCCACGTGTGGCTTCCGGCCGTGGGGGACCAGGATTCCTCCCCTAACCTCTTGACCTGGGCCTCCCGAGCTGGTTGGCGGAGTCTGGAGAGTTCTCCTCCAGCCGCGGCTGACCAGACAGAGGGAGGCAAGCATGTGCTGGGCAGACCGAGATGAAAAGAGTGTCTGTGTCCCCAGCTATTAGCCCATTTTGAAAGCACGCTTCTGCCAGCAAGGTGGGGCTGGCCAAACCGGCTCCCAGCAGGACACACCCTGCTCTTCCCCAGCGAGTCACACACCCAGCGGGTGCCGGCAGGGCCACCTTCAGCAGTGGAATCCCCACGCCCTCCTCGTGAGAGCCAGAGCACACACGCGGGGCCCGGCGAAGCCACGACAAAGCACCTGTATGGAAAACGCCTCGAGGACGGACCCCCTTTGCCTCCTGCTCCCCCTCTGTGCCCGGCATGCAGGGGCTCTCTTTCGCCTTCCTGGGATTTTAGCCAGGACCAGGCACAGGCGCCGCTGGCTCGTCCCTGGGGGCAGAGGGGGCCTCATGGTGCAGTGCGGCAGCTCTGCTCCACTTTTTTGGGGGGTCTGGGGAGCATGGCCTCGCTCAGCAGGGGCTGCCCAGCAGGGGGCAATCAGGGCCCCAGGGCGCGGGGAGTTCTCTGGGTGAGAGGAGCTGCTTACTGAGCAGTTTGAGTCAGAGAGAGAGAGAGAGAGAGAGGGAGGGAGGGAGGGAGAGACGAGAGCCTCTGGGCCTGAGTCACTCAAGGTGGGACTTCAGCAGCAGGAGCGCCGATCCCGGTCTCCTCCTGGGCCCCACTCCCTCTCTGGCGGGGAGCAGGGGGTCCCACCCCGGGCTGGTCCTCCTTTCCTTTCTCTGGCACGTAGCTTCGTGTGGAGTGTGGAGAGCAGAGGCCCCCCCCTCCCCCCGCAAGCCAAAGCCCTGACATCCAGGCAAAGAGCTAGCCCGTTCTGTTTGGAGGTGGCTGTGGTGGTGGTGGGTCTGCTGGGGCATCCTAAGGCCAGGGAGGCACGGCCCCATGATTCCATCCCAGCACCCTGAGGCCAGCAGCACCTACTCAGGAGGGAATCCCAGTTTGCAAACCGAAGGACAGAGGCTGGTAGATCGGTCTACTCGGTCAGGTGAGGCACAACAGGCACAACCTGATGTCAGGTGTCGGGCATCTTCTATCACCTGAATTTTTAAAATGTAAAAAAACCCCAACTCAAACCCATGAAAGTTTTGATGCCCATCCTGGGAGTGCAGAGTCCCTCAGAGATCTGGTTAATAACGGTTAGCGTCCCTTGTCGCCTCTGAGAGGTGGAAACTGGGGGCCTGCATCAATCAGGGCAATAGTAAGAAATGTGGGTAATTCAGATCCAGTTTCTGGTTCCAAAGCATCTGGACAACTGCAGCCCAATTAGAAAAGACCATAAAAACCCCAGGCTGTAGCTTGTGGGTCTTTCAAGATGGTGCTACATCCTCCAGGGAGCTCACAGCTCCGGTGAAGGAGGCATCTTGCCCTGTTGGGCTTGAGGCTCCAAGTCTGAGTCCCAGGCTGGTGGGAGGGTCAGGCCCCCGCGGCTCCCGGCGTTATCGGGCACCAGGGTGCAAAATGTCTTGTGTACCCCAGCACCCTGCCACAGGCGGGCGCTCCATGACATCTGCCGTGGGAACAAACCACTGTGGCCCTTGGGAAGCCAGCTCCGTCTCCACGCCCTGCTCTCTGCCTCACTGCTAACCTGCAGGAAAACGTGGATTTTCTGAAAATCTTCTCTGGAATCTCCTCCCCCTTCACATCTGACAAGTGGGTTTTCTTAGCTTCTTAGGACAGGTTTGGGGAGCAAGGACCTAAAGTTTCATGTGTACACATCTCTGTTACATTTTGGAAAGGAAATCCCCGGCAGGTGTTAACCTCTTGTGAGGACAGACCCCGTGGCAAAGGACACCCCTCAGACCTTGGCCATCTCTCTTTCATGTCAGACAAGTCAGAGGCATGACTATCCTGCCCTCTGAGCCCCCTGTTCTGTGGTCACAGCTTTTGAACCCAGAGGCTGACCCCACTGTCCCTGTAACTGTTCATCCTGGGAAGGAGCCTTATAAGGTTTCAACATGAAATAATCCCAGAATCTCAGAGGATACACCAGTTCCTGGAAGAGCATAGTCGAGGGTCAGGACGATCCCGCTAAGTTCAGCACCCCGCACCCCATGCTGGAAGTCCGAGGGCAGCTCAGTGGCCCCTTTGACCACCTCCCACATACTGGGCCAGGAGGTGCTTCCAGACATAAGAAGAAGAGGGCCTTTGGGCTGTGAAGTGGGGACATCCTCAGGGGCAGATGCTTACGTGGCCCAGAACAGAGCTCCTTGGAGACACCGACCATGGAAGGAAAGTACTCCCGCTGATGAGGAAGCAGAGAATTTCACATGAAAGGAGGATCCTCCAGGGCTTGGGTGCTGGATCTCCACTCTGGAAGAGGAGCCCGTGTGCCCGTGGCCACACACTCCCATATGCACACCTGCCTACATGGAGCACTTCCCTGAAGTTCCTTGAGCGGACTGTAAGAACATCTCAGCCGGCGTGGTGCTTTACAGTGTGCCAACAGCTCCCCAGTCGTCATCTTGTTGGAGACTCCTGTTGACAGCACGCCCATCGTCTCCTGCCTCCAGTGAAGCGTCAGGGCAGACGGCAGCAACCGCATGCTCTCTGTGAGCATTTATTAAGTTCATAGAGCTCAAGGCCACATGGCTGGCTAAGGCCACATGGCTAAGATGAGGCAGACGGTGAACCAGAACTCAGGTCTCCAACTTCCCTCCTGGTGTCTGTCCTCCAGCCGCTGGGCCACGGAGGTCTGGTGACTTGAACAGAGCCTAAATGGCGAAGAGCACCTGCAGCTAGGGGGCACCTGCAGGGGCTCCGCCTGCATCTGGCTAGTTGCTGGCCCTGACTCCTAGGAAGCCCCTTCCCCAGGGGCTAAAGACATAGGAGGAATCTGCCCCCCACCCCCATTTTTGGCCTATTTTGGGAGAGCCTTAGAGACATTTAGGAAGACGGTAGCTCCTCGGCTGTGTGATGCAACACCACTGCCCAAAGACCTGGGCTAGAAGACCTTTTGCTCCAAGGGACACCGGTGGGCAAGGAGACATTGTGGTTATGACAACTGGTCTGTCTGGGCCAGGACCGTGAGAGTGAAGGTGCAGAAAAGTGACTGTACCCTTTCAACCACGCCTTATTCCAAATGCACCATGGAGCACACCTAGATTGGGCTGGGAAAGCAGGGAGTCATGTCAAGACTGGTGCCTGAGGCTGGGCCTGGAGTTTCTGGAATTAGCCAAGTCTTGCTGAGCTTCTTCATGCTCAGGGAGTTGGGCCACCCTGCTCCAAGCCTCGGGGACAGTCAGGAGGATGGAGAAGAGGGGGCTGGGCCACTGGCTGGCCCTGAGCTCCCCTACTTTCCTCAGGCTTCCTCCCGCAGCACTCCCACTCTGCTCCCAGCACCATGGGGCCTCCAAGAGTGGATGAGGGCTCCAGACAGATGTGGAAGAGGCCTAGAATCTCCTGTGGACCCTCTCCAGGCTGGCCCCCGGGAGCCCTCCCACAGAGTTCAGCACTCAGCAGGCCATCAACAGACACTCAGTCAGAGACCTCATCTAGGGGCACCTGGGTGGCTCAGTCGGTTAAGCAGCCAACTCTTGATTTTAGTTTGGATCATAATCCCAGGGTCCAGGGGTTGAGCCCCATGCCAGGCTCTGCCCACAGCTCAGAATCTGCTTGGGCTTCTCTCCCTCTCCCTCTGCTCCTCCCCACGTGTGTGTATGCTCTCTCTCTGAAATAAATACATAAAATACTAAAAAAAAGAAACATCACCTTTACCTGAAACCATAAAACTGCTAGAAAAAAACATAGTAAGCTCCTTGACATAACTCTTGGTGATGGATTTTTGAATCTGACACCAAAGCAAAAACAAAAACAAAAACAAAAAACAAAAGCAAAAATAAATAAGTGGGACTCCATCTTATTGAGCCCTTCTGCAGAGCAAAGGAAACCATCACCAAAACGAAAAGGCAACCTACTGAATGGGAGAAAATATTTGTAAATCCTATTATCTGATAAGTGGCTAATACCCAAAATACATAAAGAACTCCTACAACTCAATAGAAAAAAAAAAAAACAAACAAAAATCTGATTTAAAAATGGACAGATCTGAATAGACGTTTTTCCAAAGAAGATATATGCAAATGGCCAACAGGTACATGAGAAGTTGCTCAACAGCATTAGCTATCAGGGAAATACAAATCAAAACCACAACGAGATATGACCTCACACCCGTTAGAATGGCTAGAAAGAGGAGAAATAACAAATGCTGGCGAGGAAGCAGAGAGGAGACCCTTGTGCCCTGTTGGTGGGGATGCAAACTGGTGCAGCCCCTGCGGAAGACAGGATGGAGTTCCCTTGAATAATTAAAAATAAAATTACTGTGTGATCCATTTATCCGAAGAAAAGGAAAACACTAACTTGAAAAGATACATGCATTCCCACGTTCGCTGAAGCACTGTTTATGTGGCTAAGACATGGGCGTGATCGAAGTGTCCACCGGCAGATGAATGGATAAAGAAATCGTGGTGTATAGGCACATACAATGGAATATTACTAAGCCATAAAAACGACGAAGCCTTGTCATTCGTGACACTATGGACAGACCTTGAGTGCCTTACGCTAAGTGAAATGAGTCAGACAGAGAAAGACAATGATCACATGGTCCCTCTTACATGTAGAATCTAAAACCCATCCACCCTGAACCCCAAACCCCAAGAACAAATACACAAAACCCATGCTTATAGACGCAGAGCACAGACTGGTGGCTGCCAGAAATGGGGGTGGGGGGCGGCTGGAGAAATAGGTGAAGGGAGTCAGAGGGTTAAAAAATATATATCATCTTTAAAGGCTCCGTTAAAGAAACAAAACTATTCCGTCGGGTGTATGGCTGGTCACCTCGGGGAGGGGGCTTCACTCTGGCGATTTTCTCCTTGGTTCTCAGCTTCACCTGACCTGCTGGACCAGCTTTAGGACAATTATCCTGCGTGATGACTTTGCGACCCAGAATCTCCCCAAGAGTGGGACACGCACCGCAGGTGATTGAGAGGTGACATCAGAGCATTTAACGCACCTCAACAGCCAACATTGAAGCACACAGAAAGCTCTTCCTTCTTCCATTTGATTACCATAAGGAGAAAGTCTAGGTTGGCGGCAGTAAGGTTTTTTAGTACTTGCCAGCCTCCCTTTCAGAGCAGAAAGAAAAAAAAAAGGGTGGGGGGAAGGAAAAAAAAAAAAGGAAAAAAAAAAAAGCTTTATCTACCGGGAACTAAATGATTTGTTTGTTTCTATTCATTAGTATTGGTTATTAGTTATAGTTAGCTTTCATCCAGGGCAAAGCATCCTGTTTTTCTGTTTGTTTATTTTTTCTCACTTCTGAGTTAGTGATATACATTTTCCTTTCAGAATTTCCTTTGAAATTTAAAATGAAGTACATCAGAAATAAATCACAGCTGGTCACTGATTCCATAAAAATCGTGACAGCAGACTGCCAGTGACGCACGCAGGCTTGGGGAACAGTCGCCCACAGTGGCGAGGGTCCCCGGATGTAACAGTGTGACGAGGTGCTCCGGGCAAGGAGTCGGGGAGACCGGGGGTTCCAGTCTGGATTTTTCCTCGTCCGGCTGTGCGGCCTTGGGCACTCATCTCACCTTTCTGATCCTGTTTCTCCAGCTATAGAGTGCCCTAGAAGCTTCTTCGGACTTGGGCGCTCTATGATTCAGCCCCCGCTGGAGTCACAAACGCCTGCTTCCCAACCTAGCTGGGTGCTTCTGAACAAACCCCACCTTCATCTCCTTGGGGCTGTGCGTTGTGCGCCCTGCAGGAGAGTAGGACGGGGTGGGTGGGGGTCTAGGGCCCAAGAGCTGCTTCTCTTCCCGCCCAGCTCATCTCTACCCCTCGCCCCCACCCCCCACCCCATTTGATTTTGTTTTTCAGCTGAGCTTGCTCTCCCGGGGCAGGACGGCCTCCGTAGAGACTTGCCAGGGCCCTGGGGGAGAATGCTGAGCCTCACCCCAGCGGAGGGTGGGGATGGCTCTTCCACCCACTTGGGAAATGCCGCCCCATTGGTCTCGCTGAGCTCTGTGACAAGAGGAAAACTCTGACACCAGAAAAGAGGCATCAGGAGATTTACCCAGGGCTTTGTTTTCGTGGACCTCCTTCCCGTCCCCCTGCTTCCTGGCTTTGGAGCATGTGCAGCTGGCGGGGCAGGACAGGAGATCCTGACTCACCCCGGCCCACTGGGCTCTGGACTGGGTTTTGCCAAGTCTAGCAGTGAGGCACCGGGCAAGTCCCTGCATTTGCCTGCGGCCTGACTTCCCTGCACGGAAAATCAGAAGACGAGCGATGGTTCCCGCCGATCTCACAGAGACGGAGGATCGGGCGGGGGAATAACCCGTGAGCCTTTGTGTAGATTCAGAATGCTGCACCGGCCCAATTACTAAATGACGGGGATGCTCGAGATCGGGCGCTTCCCCCGGGAGGCCCGGCCGCAGACGAGGGCGCCGGGGCGCTGGCGGCCTGGCAAGCTGCCACCCGCATGCTCACCCCAGAACCTGGGGGGGCCCTGCCCAAAGCGCCTGCTCCTTCCGGGGACTGGGGCCGGAGCTGAGGCAGGACCCCCGCCCCGCCACAGATGAGGGAACGGAGGCCAGGGTCTAGGTCAGCTTGTGCTACGCACGGTCGCTTTTAATTATATCCCCTCTACGGCGGCTGTTCCCTCCTTCGGTTGTTTTTAACTACAGCGTTAGGACTTTCAAGACTTGTTGGCTGAGTACAGTGGTTCCTGTCCGGACCAAGAAAATACCAAACCAACCGACCAAGCAACCAAACAAACACCAGGCCCCGGACAAAACTCCACTAATTTTTTTTTTCTGGTGTAAAATAAAGAAGTTTACAATTATCCCCAACTCTTCAAATCTTCCCTCTGAAGTCTCGGGGGCTCTACTGTGAATGCGGGCTTGAGGAGGAAGGGGGGACAGTGACCAAGTCCCCCCCCCCACCGCCCCGAGCATCCCAGCCAGATTGCCCGGCCTCCTGCCCCCGTGGCCGTCCTCCCTGCCTCCTCCGGGGTCTGGCGCTCCTCAGGACCCGAAGGGAGCGGTGAGCAGCAGGCTGGCTCAGCTCTGACGGCATCCCGGGTCCTGGCCTCCAGGAATCGGAGGCGGAGGCCAGGGAGGCTCGCGAGAGCTCTGGAGCTGGCACTCCTTGGGGGCGATCGGTCAGGAAAGAGGGCCCAGGTGCTACAGCCGGACCGAGCCCCAGCCTGGGGGGTCCTGCTCTGCCCAGATCCTCTGCGAGGGCACCCCATCTCCTTTCACGCCCCACTCCAAGCGCAGCTCTTCCAGGGGCCGGGCCTCGTTTGCTCCCCTGGAGCCCACCCTCGGGTGCCCGGGGCACGCACTTGCCGGAAGCACGTCCCCAGCCCTCTGCAAGGCCACGCTGTGGGCCTGGGAGGCATCCCCTGAGGAAAGACACAGCATCTGGGCCATCAGAGCCGGAGGCGGGCTGAGCCACCGTCTGGTCTGTGGCCGGGCAGCTGAGGGCCAGCGCGGGGTCCCGGCGACAATCAGGGCCAGTGGTGCAGAGGCCCGTCCCGGCCTCCGCAGAGGCCTCCCTGGCTCCCGACCTCAGCAGGAGGAGGGGCCTCCCTGAGGACAGGATCAAAAGCCAAAGGACGCCCTGCTAGGGGCCCATCCCTGAGGGACACCGGACGCAGGTGTCGGCCACGGGCTTCTTCCAGGGGGTGTCCGAGGTCTGGCCCGGCGTCCGTGAAATCACGCCACGGGCCAAGCCCCCTCGCCTCGCAGGCACCTCCTGTCCCTCAGCCAGCAGGCTCGCTGACTCCTTTTGCGGGGGGTACCCTGGGGCCCCGCAGACCCTCTCACCTCCCGGGCTGAGGGCGTGAGTCACTGGCTGGCAGTAGGGACCCGGAGTTGGCACACGCGTCGGAGCAGGAGCCCTGGCTGCCGGGACAGGGAGCCTGGACCGCTCCACCTTGCCTGTCCTGGACTTTTCGAGAACAGAGGCCCAGCGGGCCCTGCCTGAGGAACCCCGCCGGCGCGGAGGGCAGGGCCATTCGGAGCTGAGGAATGGGAGCAGGGAGGAGGCGAAGCCAGAGGTTTTGAGTCAGGGGAGCGGCCAGCTGGAGCGTCGCTGTGCCTGTTTCCTGTCCGTAAAGCTAAAGTGAATGAGTCCTGCCGCCTTTCCATCCTGCTGCAAGGGTTAATGAAACTGCTGTTCTGCTCATGCTTGGAAATGCTCAGATGAAAGCAGGGAGGACGTGCAGAAGCCATTACCCACCATAGGCCGGAAGCGGGGTCCCAGCGGGAGAAGTGGGGTCTCAGCCGGAGGACGTGCCCCTCCCCTGCCCCCAGGGAGACCACCGTGCAGGCTGTGGCTGCCGCCCTGTAGCCTCTCGCCCTCGGCTCCCACGTCCCACAGAGACCCCGAGAGGTCCGAGCCAGCCGGTCCTTGTCTAGGATCTGACCCAAATGCCTTGCCCCATGGATGGGAAAGCCAAGGTCTGGAGAGGGGAAGACCACCCCAGATCCCGCAGCCTGTCGCAGCTGAGATTAGAATCCAGCCTCCCCCGGCGGATCCGCCACGCCGGATCCACAACCCTTACTGCCTTTCAGAATAGGAATCGGAATTCTCACCCATTTCAGAGATGGGCAAGCTGAGGCTCAGTCGGGTTAAGAACATGCCTGGGTCATACAGCTGGTGAAGGGGCAAAGCCAGGATCTGGATCCAGTGTCTCCTCCACACCGGGGTGTTTTGGGGAACAGACGGTGTTAACTCTGGGTTGGCAAAGATGGTCTCTCTGCGTCAAGGGCAAGGATCCCATCATGTCTCTTTCTGGCAGCTCCTCTGAAGTACCAGGTCCAGGGCCTGGCCTTTGGGGACACTCCGGCCACATGGCTAACTGGAGAACACTGTGCTTGGGCTTCCCGTCCCCTATGGAAGCTTCATGCAACCCAACCCCAGCGCTCTCATCTGTAAAAGGGGGCCACCCGGTGGCTTCAGGTTTGGGCTGGGCAGGATCAGTTCTTCTCAGGATGAGGGTCCCTAGCACGTTGTCCACAAAACTCTGTCATGGGTGTGTCATCAAATATTGACGTGTGTGTTAGGCAAGTTCAGCTAAGCAGGGTTTGGGAGAAAGATTTGCCAGTGAATCCTGGATTACAGTAGACAAATGGGGTCAACAAGCAGGACAAAGGCAGGATTTTCCCTGGTTATGCTGCTGGAGACTCCCATCCTCGGGAGCACGGGGCTGGATTTCAGTGAGCACAGTTGAGTGATTCAATATGACGGCCCCAGGTGTCCCCCAGCCCAGACCTCCCGGCTGACGATGCCCAGGTGGACCGGACGGTCCAGGTCAGTCCGTCACCCGAGAGCATCACTTGATGTGACTCCCGGAAGACCTGAGTGTTCAAGGTGTGCCTCTGGATTTGTAAGCAGGAACATCTATCGGAGCTGGAGATGACAGAAAAGGAGATAAAGCGATTCCCTGGAAATCAAAATTGTCCACCTGCCTCAGCTTCGTCTTGGACGAACCCCTGCGGTAGGAACCCGTCTCCAGCTTTGGAACAGAAGGGCTGTGCCTTCCAGTGCGTCGAGCTCTCTCGTCGCCCCAGTTGGTCTCAGCTGACCCAGAGGAAGGTGTTCAAGGGACCCATTACAAGGTCCCCTAACGGGACTCAAACACCTTCCACTTTTTCACCAGAAGTGGGGATGGCCTGGAGTAACCCTGTTTGGGTCCCCAGCCCGGGAGGGGAGCACTTCAAGGGGTCCTGTATTTGATTACAGAGAGTGCTGTGGGGAGATGCCCTGACCTAGGCTTGCCACGTTTGGCAAATAAAAATACAAGACTGGAATTTTGGGTAAATGACAAATGACTTTTTAGTGTAAATGTGTCCCAAACATTGATTGCATTTTATCTGGCCTCTCTGGCCCGACCCCCATTAACCCTTATAGCCCAGTGAATCCGGCTTGAGTTTAAGAAGGAAAAAAATGGCTGCTTTCCCGCTTCGTTTGAACGAGGCTGGCTCCTCAAGGGAAGAGTAGGCTTGGTTGGGGGACAGGAGGAGGGAGGAGATGAAGAGATGCAAACTCGCAGATCTCATGCGGGTCCCCAAAACACGGTTGTGGTGTTAAAATATTAAGGTGCAAAAATAGAAGACAATGCAAAAACCCCACATACCAGGGCCGTCGAAAAGTCTGGAGTACCGAGAGCAGAACTCCACTAGACTGGGAGTTGGGTGGCGGGGCTCTGGGTGCTGTCCTCGTGAGCAGCCCTGTGACCCTGCGGAGTGAGCTACCCTCTGGGAACCTGCCCGTCCTCAGCTGTGCGGTGTCAACCCCACTGGGGCCCGAGCGTCTCACTAGTGTGCTTCTGAGAACCGGAAGGGAACGGCAGAAGCTCAACCCGAGAAACTGAGCAGGGGCGCTGGAAACTGCCCCCACCCGTTGCCCCCCCACCCTGGCTCCTCCCTGAGATCTGCACCACCCTGGAGGAGGAGGAGGTTGGCACGGCCAGCAGGGAGCTGACTGGGCCAATGACTGGTCTTGGGATCCATCTTTTCTTTCCCTTAAGCCCCCCGATGCCTCTTGTGTGTCAGACTAACTCTGTTTGAGGTTTTATTTGATGATGAGACTCTCTGTTCAGTTTCCCTAATTTGCGACATGGGCTGCGGCGGCCTAGAAGTGGCACAGTTAGAGGCGTATTCAAACTAGAAGGCTGCTGCCGACACAGAGCACAAGGCAAAATCGTAAGGTAGCATCACGGCTTTTTAAGGATTTTTAGAACTTTCCTTTTGGAATTGCCTGCAGATTCTCTGCATATTTAATGACATACAGACTTCACGGTGACAGATCTTGGCTCTTGGGATGTTCGTTGGAGCCAGATCTAAGGAGTGAGGCGCTCAGGGCGGCTAATACTGTCCCTGCTCAAACACAGGTCATGACAGCAAAGGAACAAGGCTGGCTTTCCTACATCATATAGCTCCTAAATGACACGGATAGTTGGGTCTAAAAAAATTTTTTTTAGAGGGTCGCAGGATCCTGGGAGTGACGGCAGAGGGGCGCAGACCCCAGGACAGCAAGGAAGTCCGGCCCGGGTCGTCCTCTGACCCTGGCTCTCCGGCTCCCCTGCCAGGGCACGGAGGGCGAGAGGACCCCGCCGGCTGGGTGTCTGCGGGGCATTTGTCCCCTGCCCGGCCCGACCTGCCCCACACGGGCTGGCTGACGGGACAAACGTGAAGGCAGCGGGAATCATTCTCCGGCAGCTTCGGGCCACCCCGGCCCCCGTGCTGCCTTCAGCCGAAGGGGGAGACGAGAGGGCCACCAGCCCCGGGAGAGCCCGCGGCGTAGGTCGCCGACCCTGAGCCTGCTCCCGGCCGTCCCTCTCGCCCCCTCCCCAGTCCTGGCCCTGTCGGGCTTGCCCCGGCCTTGGCTGGCTGCAGGCCTGGCTCCAACATCCATCATTCCACTTCCTCGCCACCTCGCCCCCTTCCCTCTGCCAAAACCTCATGTGTGCCGCGCTCTTCGCCGTTCCCATAGCCGCTCCTGAGCAGAGAGGAGACAGGACGTGCCTCAGCAGCTACCCTGACGTGAGTCATGTCTGAAGTCCCGCCAGCGAAGAAGGAGGAAGGAGGGTTGGGCCTTGGGCGCGTGAAAGGAAGGCATTTTCATGGACTGTCAGAAGACAGGCGCGAGGAGGGGTGGGGGAGCCTGGGAGCATCAGGAGCTGCCGAGATTACTGAGGACGGAGTTGATGAACCAGAAGAAATGCCCAACGTGGGCCAGGTCGAGATTTTTTTTTTCTTTTTAAAGGAAAGACCTCTGAAAGAGGTGCTTTGCAGTTCTTGGCTGCCAGTTTCCAGGGCAATGACCCCGCGCTGCCCCTCTGATAACACTCCCTGTTAATGTAACATCGACCTGTGGGTGAAGTCCACACACACAGATCCTCATTCCCACTTCCCAGACGCTAAACCGATCCCCAGAGAAGGTAAGAGGTTTATCCGAAGTCTCAGAGCCACGGAGTGATAGAGCCTGAAAGGACCTGACTAAGCTTTCCCGGCTCTGATCTGTAGCAGAATAGATGAAAAGACGAGTAACATCCACACAGGCGGCAGGATTGCTCATTCCGCCTGCTGGTCCAGTCCAGTGATCGGCCTTCCCGGGGTCTCACAGGAGCCTTTATACTGCGTTACTAAGCCGTTTTCTCTAAGTCAGATTCTCTCTGGTCATCACGCGTGATGTCAAAGCACTTTATCCACGTCTGTGCCACATATGGGCTCAGTCAACTGTCTATATGTTGCACTGAGGGTATCAGTTGCCATAAAAAAAAAAATAAGAAAAATGGGAGGGGAATAGATTTGCAGGAGGGAAGTTAATTCTTCCCTTCGGTCCCTACCCTGTAACATGCAAGAAAGGCAAATATTCCCAAATTAGCCCCAAGAAGAGCTTAGGAAGGAAGGCTCAAACTGACAGCAAAAATAAGACCTGACTCATAAACCACCTACCTTGTCCCTTGCCCAGGACCCCAAAACCCCAAAACCCAGAGGTGACATCTGTAAACAACGAGGACTCCAAGCAAATGCCACTGACACCTGGAGTCCCAAGAAGACAGTGCCCCGGGCCCCCTGGAAAAACAGCCTTTCACTCCAGCTGCATATTGTCTCACAAAAGAATTCCTAAGAGCCACACAGGCTAATGTTGAAACTGGCAAAAAAATAAATGGAAGTCATAGAATTTAGAGACAGGGTGTCATTGAGCCCAATATCCCTGATTTTCGAGTAGAAGAAACCCCCTACACTGGTTTGTATGGTTGCACCGGAGCATTTACCACAGACCTTGGCGCAGGGGTAGGGCTAAATAAATATTTGTTCAGTAATGGATGGATGGGCATAGTGGTTGGAAATCACACAGAAAGGCAGTGACAGGGTCAGGATTAAAGGATTTAGGATCATCTCTACCTATGTTAATAAAAAAAAAAAAACCTTAAGACTGATTGTCATCAGTTTTTTTTTTCCATGCACATTATTTCATTTAATCCTGACAACAAACACCATGAGATAGACTTTGTTATATCCATTTTAGATGTGAGGAGACTTAGGCCCAGAGGTAGAAATATCTTGCCCATGGCCACATGCTCAGTGAGTAGCAGAGATAGAATTTGGATCCAGGTTTGTCCAACTTATAGACACAGACACTCCAAGCCCAATGTAGGACTCAAACTCATGACCCTGAGATCAATAATCACATGCTCCACCGACTGAGCCAGCCAGGTGCCCCTGCCCAACTTATAAACTCAAGCAACACTCCAGTCCAGCATGCACCCTCTTATCTAAGAATCACTGCAGGGGACATGCTCTTCCAGCCCCAGGGGACTTCTAGAGCATTCTCCATGGTCATCAGCACACACGGAACAGGGAGGTCTCCTCAGTTAATCCACAAATGGAACTCAAGAATTCAAACTTCTCTCAAATCCATGATCATATCAGACATTTAGGAAAATAGGCTGTTTTCTTTATGTTTTTCTAAAACACTCTCATTTGAGACACTTGGCAATATCCAATCAGCCCGAACAGGAGATGACACTAACAGCCATCCATGAAATAATGGCCAAGCCTATGGCCCCGGTCAGGGCTGTTGGGCCTCACTTCATGGACCAAAGCAGCCCCTTCCCACCCGGTGTCACTCTTCTCAGGAACCAGTGCAGGTTTGCCCGACCGTAAAGTCTAAGCCATCCCCCTCAACATTCCAGGTCTTTTGGAATGGAAGCAGCTTCTTACCGGATATCCCCATGAGCCATTCGCCGCCTGCATCTTGGAGTAGTAGCTGCTCCGGCTGGTGGTCCCATAGTTGTTGTAATTGTCGGCCAGGCCATCGTACATGGAACCTTGGGGGCAAAGGCAGGGGGTTAGGACAATGATGGCCATGCTGATCACTCGCCTCTCCTTCCCACAGCATCCAGGTCCACCGCGCCCCTTGGAGGAGACCAGGTCTGAGCTCTTGAAGGAGGAGGGTAGGAAATACATCATCCGCTCGCCACCTCTCTCTCTACCCCCTCCACAGCCAGGGCCAAGGAAGGGCGCACGCAGGCTGCTGCAGGGACAGCTCTGCAAATCTCAGCTGAGTCCTCCCTGGGCTGACGGAAGGACTCCCTGCTGCTTGGGCTAAGTTGACACCTACAAGTCAGGAGTTGGCCTGGAGGGCCGTGGAGCACCGCCAGTCCACTCCAGGGAATCACGACTCCACGGTCCACGAGGATAAGCTCCCCACTGGGGGACGGCTGGCAGGATCTCAGCATTCCAGGTCCAGAGCCCCGGGGTCAGAGCCACAGAGCAGGGAAGGCTGATTAGAGGCCAATTCGGGGCGAGCCTCTGGTTTCAAACCTCAGTCCGGCCCCCCGCTAGTGACGATGTGATCTTTTGTCCCTTCCTTCATCTCCTAGGTGTTCTAGATGGTGAAGGGGGGGTGGCCACCAACCTCAAAGGCCCCAGTGAGGATTAATTAATGTTTTCAGAGTGCTTGGAGACCCACAAATGACAGGCTCTGCAAGAGGACAGAGTGTCATTAGGGCTATTAGGGGCAAAATGGCTTTGAATCCCAGAAATCCAAACTGGATTTTGGGCTCCTGGTGGGGCTACCTTCCCTTCTCCTCTTCACCAGATGGTAGGTGGACCCTAAAGAACAGTCCCAACCGGCAAAAGCTGGTCTGTTGGCTGTCTTACTGTCCTTGAAGCACAGCTGACGGGACATGCCTACGACTTTGCTCATACCAGGCCCCTTGCCGACTCTGCCTTCCCTTCTCGGCCACAACATTCAGATCTCGCCCATCTTTCAAGGTCAAGTCCAAGATCTCATCCCTTTGGAGAAGCCTCTTCTGACCAGCCCTGCCCAAGGTGATCTCTCCTACCTCTAAACACATACTGTCCTGCTGTCTGTACCCGAGCCACATCCTGCCTGCTGTCCCATTCCCGACACTGGGCTCTGCGTGAGGGGAATGCCATCGCTCTGCGGCCTGGACATCTGGAGCAAAGCTTGCCCCACACTCGTTAAATGATGAGCCCTCTGGGGGGGGGGGGAGGGGGAGGAAAGTGGGATCCAGTGAGAGCCTCCTAAGGGGGATGCGCACTTCTTTTCTCTGAAGTGATGGTCAGACTCCAGCATCAGAAACCCTGTGTAGGGGGAAGGGCTTGACAGTGATCTTGCCCAGCCAAATTAGCTCCTTCCCCACCCGCCACACCCGCTCAGATTCCCAAGCCTTTTGGGGGCAGTAAGATGACTGGAGTATTTGGGCTAAGAGAAGGAACAGCAGAGGGGCAGCTCTGGAATGTGGCAGGTGTCTCTGCCTGGGGCCACTTCCTCTGGCCGAAGCCAGCCAAAGGACCACCCCATAGCACATAGGAGGGGGCACTGCCCTGATTCCCACCCTGCCATCACGGAGGATCAACAGGCCATTAGGGTGATCGCCCATGGCAGAGGTAACTTGCCCTGGGAGCCTAGAGGTGTTGACATTGGCTCTGATATTTGGGCAAGTCACCTGCTCTCCCTGGGCCTCAGCTTCTTCTTCTGTGAAATGAAGGGGTTGGCCTCTGTATACCCCAAAGGCCCAACACAGCCCCAGCATTCCATGGCTGTGTGATTATAGTAACTCATGCCCCATGGCATTCAGAGAAGCTTGCAAGGAAGATGGGGTGACATCAAAGGCTGCGCCACCACCTCCTTGCTGCCCGCCTCGGGGGCCTCCCAGAGAGAGGTGTCTTGCGGGCCCAGGCCTGACTCCTGAGCCTCTGACTTCATCCAAGCTCCCCTACTGAGTGCAGGCAGCTTGTTCCTCTTCCTTTCTTGGGAAGCTCCCCCCCCACCCCCCGAAAGGCGGCCTCTGTCAGGAGGAGCCTGGAGGCAATCTCATGGGCTCAGACACCCAGAACCAGCCCATACCAGGGAAGGGACTGCAGCCAGGACCCTAGGCACGCACGGTCAGGTCCCGAGGCAGCTGACAGCCTGGTCTCGTCTGACTCCCTTCCATCCAGCCTACTTCTATCATCTCTTCCAGGGTTTGACAGGCCAGAGTTCACTTGGCTGTTGCCCCAAGAGCAGGGATATCTCACCCAAGGGCAGGTGTGGGTCAGCCAGCTGCTTTCAGGTGGAAAATCTAGGGTGGTGACAGACAAAGAGTTCTATGGCTCCCCAGCGAGGCTTTCTGCTAGGGGAGGCATCCCCAGGAGGCTCAGTGGAGGGCAGGCTCCCATGGGGCCTCCACTTCTTCTCAAAAGGCAACCTGTCAGCAGTGACATCACTCACCCTCTCAGTCATCAGATGAAGCATCTCCGCCCTCCATGCCCTGCACCTGCCTGCCTCCCTCTCACATAATTTTCTCCATGTGGGAGGTAGGGAGTTCTCTGTCATGGAGGCAGGGGTGAATAAGACCTCTGGAATGCCCTAGGCTTCCAAAAGCCAGTCTCTGTGTCCCAGTGGTGACTTTAGTGATGACAGGTGTGGGTTATAACACTCACTTCTGGTGGGGCCACGGCCGCCAGGCCCTTCCAGGTGGCTCCTGAAGGCACTCCCTAAGATCCATCTGCAATCGGGGACCAGAGCACCTGACTCCCACCCTAAGATGCTTTGCTTCTTTCCTTGTGAGAATGAGGCTGCCATCATGTCAGCCAGTGCGGCTTTTCTGGCAGAATGGCAGCTGCACTTGGGGCCCAAGGTTCTGAGGTAGAGGAGGAGTCCAGAGAAGTTGCCTACTTGAAGTCACACTTTGCGTTGTGCCCTACGACCAAAGAGGTGCAGGTAGGAGGTGAGCTCTGTTAATAAGAGTGCTGCTCCCCTCTCCTGACCCTAGGGTGTCCGGCTGGTGCATGTGACCCTTGGAAAGTCAGATTCGACAGCAAGAACACGGGGGCTCTCAGTGACAGTGATGGTAATGGCTCTGACAGTGTCCCCTTCCCCAGCTAGTCCCTCGTTTCTAGGGAGCTTCTCCTGATCGACTCCACCCTGTCCCGTGGCCACTGGCTGACTGCGCCCTCGGAACAGTGCTAGGACCTCATGACCGTGCCAGCATCCATCATCATGTACCTCGGGCACCCACTGCAGCAAGCGCCGTGTCTCTTCCTTCCCTGGGACCTGGGGCACAGGGCATGGCTCTGGCTGGGATGTGGCCACACCTGGCCTGCGCAGGCCCTTTCTTTCAACTAGTTGTCCCTACCCACCCCTCATGGTGGAGGGGCTTAGGAGCCTGGAGGCTCCATATCCCCCAAATTGCAGCCCAGGCCCAGAGCCTTTGAAGGCCACTCAACCAGGCCCTCTTCCCACCAAAAAACGTCCCTGGTCGGGTGGGGGTAATGGAGGAAGACAGAGGATCTGAGAGCAGCTCTAGGACAGGCACAGCCCCCTCCTTGAGGAGCACGCTTGGTATCAGCGGCGGTAAGGGGAGGAGATCCCAGCACCCAGCTCACCCCACAGAATCACCCCCACTCTTGTAGCTGAGCACCTGCATTCCCACTGTTTCTCTCCAGAAGGGTGCACAGGCTAGACTCAAAGGATGGTGGCTTCTCAGTGGAACCGGCCGCCAGCCCAGCTTGTGCATTGTCCCCGGGAGGCATCTGCCCACCCACAGAATCCCAAGGTCAAGGGCAAGTGTCCAGAGAAGGCACAGCTCTCTCCAGTGCACACTCAATTCCAGCTAGCTCGGCCCACACAGCTTGTCTCATCCGTGTCAGTGTTCCAGGGTGTAAAGCCATCTCCCAAAATCCACCATTCGGACCATCAGCGTCCCTGGATGCTGCTTCCCTTTGGTGCCCGAGACAATGATCTGATTCTCCCCTGTGTCATAGGGCCAACACGAGCTTCCTCGCCTACCAAAGCTTTGAAAGGGAGGCAGCTTCTTTGTGAGCATATGCGGACGGCTCTCTCTGACCGGACCGGACAGCCAGACCTTTGCAGGGGGTGACTCATCCCCTTCCAACTCCAAGCCTTCAAATAGGTCACACCCACTGCACCTGAAACATTCTCTTCGTCTCGGCCTAACCCTCTCCCTGCATTCAAAACCTTGCACAAAAATCAGCTTCTTCTAGAGGTGAGACCCCACCCAGCCCTGGGCACTCCAAACCCTCCAGCGTAACCCTGTCAGCTTTCTGGTCAGCTGCTCTGCTCACTGTGCTGGCTGTGGCTTCCGTACTGTGTGTGTGTGTGTGTACACACGCGCATGCACTTATGGGCCCTTCTCCCTGAAAGCAGGGAGGCTGGGGACTCCCTGAAGCAAGGGATCCGCTTGCACTAGATCCCCACCCCACTCCTGAGCCCAGGACCAGGGTCCTGCCGGGACAAGGCACTCCGGATGTCCGCCTGCCTGACCAACAGGCTGCAACAGGGCCGAGGTCCCCCGCAGTGCGTGTTCCCCCCATCCCCCAGCGCCCTCTCCCTGGCTCCTCGGGAGGCCTGGCCGTGGGGCATCTGCACCAGCTGTGCCTCCACGGCCTGATCTGTGCCCCCCAGGGCCCGTGTCTCTCCGGCTTCTATGCTGAGAACCCGTGAGGGCCACTGGTTGCAAGGAGGAGCCTTCGGGAAGGACAGCTCCAGGCGGCTCGGGGAGCGGTGCGCAGGGCAGGGAGCGACACAATCTACCTCCGATGATCACCACCACAGCACACTTGGGAGGTGACCTAACCCCATGTCGCACAGTTGCAGAAGCCGGAGGGGGCCGTGCCTCGCCCACCATCACACAGCAGCCGGCAATCTGTGCAGGCAGCGCTCAGCGTCCGGGCCGCAGGCTGGACTCCTGCCCCAGCACCACTGCGAGGCGGCGGAGAGCGTGTGCGTCTGTGCAGGGGCGCGGGTGTGCATGTGCCCGTGGGAGCCTCGGGAGGATACCTAATGTTCTCGCACCTTGTTTTGTCCAAAGATCACACACCCTCTAGGGGTCGTAGCCCACGACAGAAGCAGTTCCCCGAGTTTTAGACCTGGAGCGATTGGCTTATTGGTATTTATAATTTGGTGCGTGGGGAGAAATATTTGTTGGTTTTCTTTCTTCTTTTCTTCTTCTTCTTTTTTTTTTTCCAACCTCTGCCAATGAGCTTTATTTAGCAAAGGAGCAGGATCCAGGGAAACAAACTCTGCTGTGAAACATTCTGGAATACCTGGCATTTTTGTATGCGTTGTAACAGGCAAACGGAAATTCTGGTAAAAACCTTCGCTTCAAGCCAAGGTACATTGTAAAGAAACAGGAATTGGTTCATTTGAAGTTTAATTAGGGCGTTTTGTTCCTGGAACAAGGTAAAGCGAAGACACCCTTTACTCTCTCCCGTGCCAGATTCGGGCCCCAGAAACCCACCCCAGAAGTGACATCTGGAAGGGACAGCTGTCAAGAAAATAGACTGAGCTGA
The DNA here is from genome assembly GCF_053574225.1 of Canis aureus. Classification (NCBI taxonomy): domain Eukaryota; kingdom Metazoa; phylum Chordata; class Mammalia; order Carnivora; family Canidae; genus Canis; species Canis aureus. The sequence continues at coordinate 79,180,803 of NC_135616.1, read as the reverse complement.
CCCTCACTCCGGCAGAGGTTTATGCAGCGACAAGGCCGATGGCAAATACAGAAAAGCCAACAAAGGTGGGGTCCGAGGCGGGGGCCTTCCCCTGTGCAGGCCGGGCCACCAAGCCAGCACAAGCCTGCCCCCTAGGAAGGCCTCGACTAGTCACTGCCCCGTGAGGGACAGATGCAGCCTGACGCACCAGGGGACAGGCACCTTCCCTAGCCCTAGGGGGCCCCAACCCTATCTCCTACCAGGGAGAAATACAGGTTTGGCCATTTTACATAAGAAATGGTAGTTATGAGAAGGTTGAAAGTAAAAAAACAAAAAAACAACAACAAAAAAAACAACACATCACAGCTGTCTATGCAGGTAGTGAGACAAACAAGGACAAGGACACTGGTAGCGTCGGGATTTCCCTGGAATGAGAAGTGATCCGAGAAAGAAAGGCGGTGTCCTTAGACTCCGCGCGTGATGTGTATTCACGGTGACGGCAGCGTTCAAGTTGGACCAAATGAGATTCGGGATAAGCGTTAGGAAGAGATTCCAAGTGAAGTTCTAGAGAACCTGAAGGTGGGAAAGTATTCCTTTTGGGCTGCCTAACGGGTGCTCCTGGCCCCCAGCAGGGCGGCTCATGGGGAGCTCCTGCGAGGGCCTCCCCGCTCAGGCAGGCCGAGTTTCCCCAGCCAAGATCTCAGGCTGGGCAGCCCCAGCCCCTGGGTTTCCTCCTGCTTCCCACACGGTGGGAGAAGGCACCCTGATGCACGCACATGAGGACACCCTTGATGCACAGGAGAGCAATACTTAGCAGCCAGTTCAGAAAAAGACCCAGAAGGTCAGGCAGGTTGAGAGGCGCCTCTTCCCGCAAGGTCTCCCGACCCTGGAGCCCCCCCTCCACGGGGACGTCCTGACCAGGGCCAGGCACCTATCTCCTCTGCTGTGTTTTGGGGAAGGCATGGGTGGAAATAGGTACTGGGTGTCAGGCTCCTTCTGTGGGGCTCCTCTCCCAACCCCTGGTGACTCAATTCCCCCTCACCAATAAGACAGAAGAAAACCCTAGCAGGGTGGACCCTGGAGAAAAGCTGGATCTATGGCTGGGACCACCAGTCGCTGATTCCTGACTGTCCTTTGTGGGGTACAAGGCGTGGTGGCTACCTGCCAGGCAGCCTGTGAGGTGTGGCCAGCCTTCTTTGGAGCAGGTGTTCTTAACCAGAGGGGCCCTGGTAGGATTCAGGGGCCCCCAGAGAACCAGACACCCTCGAGAATGGGACTCTTCTCTCTTGGAGAATTCCGGTGTGTCCAGGAGGAGTTAAGGCAATGAGGTGGGCCTGGTCCTTCCACAACGGCCAGCTCGCCCCTCCTAGCAGCCAGAGCAGGTGCATGAGATAGAAACCAACACAAAAAGAGACAGCAGAGTTGGGAGGAATGGCCACTGAGCAAATAGGGAATGCTTGGGCGGTTCTGATGAAGAGAAGGGGGAATCTGATGAAAACAAAGCCAGATAAACCAGAAACACCAGCTCCAAGTGACCTAACCGCCTCTTCCACATAGGACGCCTCTGGGGAAACTGCCCCTGTGGGAACCTGGCCAGAGCCGAGGGCAGAGGGGACACACCTACAGGGTCAGTCCTTGGAGAGGCCTGTTTCCGGAGAGGTACGCATTCGCCAGGGAGGTCACCCCTCACCTGGCTGAAGCCCCCTGGAGGACCCCGGGACGGAGAGAAGGAGATCCCATCAGAGGGATATTACCCACGAAGGGCAGAGCCAGAAAGGGCACCTCATGATGACGGACACTCACCGCATCCCCATTGGTGGGAAGAAGAAGGGGTGTTCGGGGCACCCGGGATTTTTGAGATTTTTCTGGAGCTGTGAGCCTGCAGCTCAGGCCAGGGATGACATGGGAGCGGGAGGGGGACAGGTAAGTCTTGCGCAGAGATGAGAGTAGGTTGTCTCGAGCTGTGACTGGGCTGTGGCCAGAAATGGGGACACCTTTTTTTTTTTTTTTAATGATCTCAAACCTACTTCCAGAAAAGGATAGCGAGCAGCTACCAAAGCACTAAATAAAAGAGGCGGCAAATGCCCTGGAGTCTGTGCGACCTTGAGGAGAAGTCTGGCAAGAGGGGGACCAGGAGCCCAGGCCAGGGTGAAGGGCACACACAGCAGCAAAGAGCTTTTAAGTTCGGGGTCCAGGGAAGCGCTCAACCAGCCATTCTCCCTCCCTCAGCTCAACACAGGGGTCGCTCAGGAGTGAGGGGGAGAGGGAGAGAGGCCAAGCCCAGGAGGAAATGTGAGCTGGCGTGAGTGCAAGGGTGTGGCGGGAGGTGCGCAGGGCTCCATGCTTCCTTCCTCTTAGCTACCCCCGCTGCTCCCCTTACCCTCTCTTAGGGGCCCGACTCCCTAAATAACTCTTGGTGGGCCTGTACTGGTTTGGGCTGTAGAATCTTTCATCAATATTTATTAAATTTAACTAAACACACAAATAAACAGAACATTGGCTAGTTGGCATGTAATTCTTCCTGGGAAGCCTTTGTATTAAGGTTCGTGGTCTAAAAATTCTCCACAAATGTCCCTGTCAGATGCCGCCCCTTCCTCCTGGAGTTTCAAGGATGCTTTCTCTGAGCCCCCGGCTTGGGGGACCTCAGCACCAGCGGGGGGCATGGGACCGGGCACCTAAACTGGACAAGTGCTCACGGTGAGCGCTCAGCCCCGGCGCCTCCTGGCATTTGCAGCCTTGCCAACCTGCTGATGCTTGCTCCTTCCCGCTCAAGCCAAGTGAGGGGTATGGGGAGGAGGGCACTTCTGCGGTGGCCACTGAGGACAGAGGCACCTGCAGACGCCCTTGCCGGGCCTGCGGGGCGGGGGGCGCACGGCCCAGGGGCGTCCTGGGTCTGCAGCCTCTGTGCGCCCTGGGCCTCCTGCACCCGGAGCCTGCGGGCCTGGGCGCCCCAGGTCGGGGCGCGGGGTGAGGGGCCTCACTGGGGAGCCCCGGCGAGCCCAGGGGCGGGGTGGGCAGGGGGGTGGTCCCGGGGCAGGCGGGGCGGCGCGCTCTGGGCTCTGAGCCGGTGCACCTGCGGCCGCCCTCAGTCCCGGCCGCCCTCCCGCGCCCCTGCGCCCCCGCCCGCAGCCCGGGAGGCGCCTCCTGGGTCCCGCCGCAGGCCCAGGGGAGGCCGGGGCGCAGGGGCGCGCGGGGGCGCAGGGGCGCGCGCGGGGGCTCAGGGGCGCACGGGCGCACGGGCGCAGAGCCCTTACCTCGGTTGGAGTGGCTCAGGGTGGACGACTGCGAGGACTTGGACTTCTGCCGCTTGACGGTCATCATCACCTGCTCCTGCACGCGCTGGCGGCCCGACGTGCCCGTCTTCATCTTCTGGTCCGACGGCAGGGCCAGCGTGGAGTTGTCCTGGTCGGGGAAGCACTCGTAGGCCAGGGCGGTCTTGAGCGGCGAGGGGTTCATGGCTGCGGCTGCGTCGGCGGCTCCCCAGGCCCATAGAGCGAGCGGTGCGCTCCTGCCTGGCCGCGGGTCCCCGCGCTGCGCTCGCTCGCACTGGCGGGCCCGCCCTCCGTCCGACTGGATATACCGCCCCCGCCCTGCGCCACCCACCGCCGGCTCGGCCCGCGGTGCTCCTGGGGGCAGGGCCCAGGCCCTGCGCCCTCGGCTCCCCTCTCCCGCCGCCCTCCCCCGTGACGTGCAGGGGCGAGGCCGGGAGACGCCCCTCCGTCCTGTCCCTGCTCGTTCAGGGACAAAGTATGCGCTCGGCTGGGGAACCCAGGGAGACGTCTCTCTCTCGAGGAACAGGCCGGTCTGGAGCAGGCCCCCGGGGAGAGCCGGGCGGCCACCTGCTGCCCTGGGTCCTGGCGAGACCAGCCCCGTGCTGGGGCTCCCAGGCCAAGCGCTGAAGCACAGCCCCTGTCCCAAGGCGCGCTCAACCCTATGGGGACAACCGCCCTACTCTCTAAGGTGGCTTCCTCCCCAAGGGGCTGGGGTGGGGGCATGAAGCCTCAAGGACCCGACTTGAGACACAAAGGAAACAGTACACTTGCCGTGTCCGGGCACGCCGGAGGAAAGCGCCGTGTGAACAGTGTGTCCTCTGAGACTCCACAGGTCGGGCGTAAAATGGGGCTGGCCCGCATTAGGGGCTCAATAAAAATATTGTTGAATGGGTGAATGAGCAGGAAAGCTAGCCAACTTAAAGTCAAGTCTAACTTGTATCCTCCTCAGATCCTTCCTGGCAGCCTGGAAGGCTGCCTGCCCCCATAAAGCTGCCCCACTCTGGACTTACTATTCCGGGACTTGTGGGTGCATTCTCCTAGACACGCAAACCCCTGGGGACACATGTATAGTGATGTACGTGGAGTATGGTCCCAGGCACAAAGCTAGCTGAGGGTTTTAAAAGAGGCTGAGAATTCTTAAAAACTGTGTTGATGGAAATCTTTCTAAATGGCATCACGCCCTGCCTTCCCTCCTTAAGCAGAGGATGGTCACATAAGTCATGCTCTTCTTGATGACTCAGGATTCATATTCCAGACATCCTTTTTGAACTGCGGAGTGTGCCATCCCGTCAGCTCCTCACTCTTGGGGAGTCCTCCAGCTGTGTTACGCGATCACAGCTGCCTCTTTAGCTGCCCTTTGTATTTCACGCTCCCAGCTCGCTTAGTTCATTTTTCGTTCACCCTTCTGATCTGCAGAGGAAGGGGCCATCAGTCTATGCTAGTTGGGAATCGTATGACAAAGGATTGCAAAACCTGAGCGACAGTCTCAGGGACCTCGTGAAGGTCACTTGTCCATTCCCCGAGAAGTGGGTGTTATATGGAGGGAGCCCCTGCTTTTCCCCATCATGCATGGGGTAGCCATGTGGAGAGCGGAGTATTGTAAAGCAGATCGTAGTTTCCAAGAGAAATAGTTTTAAAATCGAGGGTTGTCTTCCTAAGAGCTTAGCATCAAATAAATCAGAGATGTGACCAACAACATGTCATAGGTACAGAAGTCCAACACCCATAGACCTCTATCATCGCTTGAAATTTTAAGATCCTGCTTCCAGCCATGGGCCGTCAGTGCTGGGTGGATCCTTGGACATCATCCAGCCCAGCCTCCCAATTTTTCCGATGAGGAGAGGAGATAGCTTGCCCTAGTGTCACCCAGTTAATATGAGGCAAAGCCTTCATTCCATTCAGGCCTGGTGACTCCTGGGTCACTGCTCTTCCCTCCATACTATCTGACCTCCCTTATAAAAGTCCTATAAAATGGGCATTAAAGTACAGTGCTCACTGATTATATAAAGGCCCCAGTGTACTATAAAGTATACATAACAGCACATAAAAATACAACTGCATTGTATCACACATTTGCCCTATCTAAAACCTAATATGCTAGCTACAATAAATGTTAATTACGTCTTTATATAATGATAATTTTGCTACCTCAAGCAGGTGGAAGAGCCCTGACGAAGGTGACTGCACAGCCTCTACTGCTATGAAAGGCCGTACTGTAGCCCCTGCAAGTTGAAACTGATCATCTTTAAAATTGTTCCCAGATACGAAGTTTAGTTTCTCGGTTATTTCGATCTTGACATTCCTTTGACATATTGATAGCAATATCCAACATTTGCTATGCTCCTTCAAGCAGTCAGCCTACAAACCAGGTACGGTTCTGGGCCCTTTGCATGGACCATCTCATCCGAATCCTTACAGTGATCCTACAAGGTGAGTATCAGTGTCAAGGCCATCATCTTTCTTTTTGAGATGAGGAAACAGGCTCAGTAGGGCCACTGAGCTGGTGAGTGGCAGAGACAGGGCCAAACACAGGCACACTGGATCCAGAGTGTGGGCACCCCATGGTAGTGCCAGGCTGCCTCCTTGTGATTTCCCGGTGACAAGCAGAAGGCTCAAAAGCCTTTCATGGATCAATCTTTTACCAGGATCTGTTTCTATCACGTGGCATGAAAGTCCAGCAACCCGTGTACCGGTTCCAGTTGTGTCACTAACTACCTTCATGATGCCAGACCAGTCCCTGCCTCTCGCCTGGCACCAGATCTGTAAGGAGTGGAGGTAGATTTGATAGCTCACCAAATCCACCCTCGCCCTAACACTCCGGGATTCGGATGTCACCCATGGGGCTACGTAAGAAGGGGAATCTTGAAGCACCTCCTCTGGATGACATTTTCTTTGTCTCTCCTACCCCACATCAGAGTGAAGGGAAGCCTGGCAGTGGACTGAGGGAGTGCTAATATCTGCAGAGCCAGTAGCAAGTCTGCTTGGCCTATATTATTTGATGTCATCCTCCCAATAACCCCTGAGGAGGTATTATGCTGCAGAACTGGAAACACAGAAAGGTTAAGTCAATGGTGAAGCCTTTATTTGGACCAAGGTCAGACTTCCCACCTGGGAGAAGGGAAGGAAGAGGGTCGGCCACACATTCTAGCCCAAGATGAGCGAGGTATATTCAGGCTGGACGGATTGGTTTGGGACTCAAGTGCATGGCTTTGAGCCAGCAGGCCGGAGCTTTTTCCATCACCTCTCTCTTCTGCCTGCCTGAGCCCCACCCCGTGTGAGGCCCTGCCTCAGAGACAGGACTGGGACGAGGGTAACACTCCTAAGGGGGAAGGATTAGATGTCCGTGAGACTCTGCCCCATGAGCTGAGCTCTGAAATGCTTTCAGGCAAGTCGCAGAACATATTTTTAGATGGCTACAAAACTCTAAGGGGTATGAGTTCATCTGAGTTAGTGCATGTGGAGCATGTGGGAAAAGCCTCTTGAAAGAAATTAATTTCGGTTTGATTCTGAAACAAGATGAGGAAATTATCATCCTCAAAAGTGTTAGCATGAATGAGCATTGAATGGTGCTCTAATTCTCTCTGCTGCCTTCCCGCCAGCAATACCTGTGACCCAGATTTCACTTTCAACACCCAGGGCTTGCCGTGCTCTTGGAAGTCAAACACCCTGTGACCTGAAGTTTCATTCATTAAGAAACAGAATACGGATTTACTTATTCAACAAGTATTTATTGATTGATTGATAAGGAGGCTCCAGGCCCAGCATGGAGCCCAGTGTGGGGCTTGAACTCACAACTCTTGAGATCCAGACCCAAGCTGAGATCAAGAGTCGGACGCTTAGCCGACAGGTATTTGTTGAACATCTACGACGTGACAGGCCCAGTCCTCGGCACGGTGTGAAGGAGGCGAAGTGCTGCCTCAATAGAAGTTACACTCTAGAGATGGGAAGAGGAGGGGCAGCTGGGCCAGCGGGGAGGCCCGGCCCAGGTGAAGGCTGAGAGGAGGCCTCTGGTGCTCCTACTGCTTCTCAGTGATTGGGCCGAAGCTTCTCCTTGCTCAGTTTCCAGTCCCCCAGGTGACTGGTCTGTGCCCCCCTCTACCCCAGACTGATGCAGATACCCCTAGGGAATTGAAAGAGTTAACCCTCCTTTATGGACCTCTAGGCTTGCCATCATGGCCCCCCGTCTTACCTAGCCCTGTTCTTCTGCAACTGACCCCTGTTCCAGGCACCTTCGGACTTCATAGACAGCGACGGCGGCCAAGGGGCCCGCTCCCTGCTGTCCAGCCGTTCCTGGCTGAGTTCCTTTGGTCATCGAGCAGGCTCCTCGGTGGCTTCCTGACTCAGGCACCACCTCCCCTGATAAACCACACTGTCACGTCCCCAATCTTGAAACCGTCTCCCTACCAGCCCTCCACCGACCGGCCCCACGCAGATGCCGGCCTCTGCCTTTGCACACGTGTTACTTCCCCTGCGTGGAGCACTGACAGTCGCTTCCGGGTGTGCTGAGTGCCTAAATGGGCTGTGCACCATGCCAGTCCCTGGGAATACAACCAGGGAAAAAAAATCCGGGTCCTGCTCTCTCTGGGCTTACATTCTAAGGGGGCAAAGAGTAAGCTTGTAAATGAGCTGGCAAAATGATTACAAGTGATATTAGGTGTTGTGAAGGACACAAATGAGAGGCTGGTGCAGAATAGAGAGGGGTACTTAGGTGGAGCCCCAAAGCATGAGAGGAGCACCCATGTCAGGAGTGGGGGGACGGGGCTCCAGGCAGAAGGAAGAGTGGGTGTGGGCCTGGGCCTGGCATGTTCTCTGGTCCAGCAGACCAGTGTGGCCCCATAAGGGGAGGGAGAGGAGGTGCTCACAAGATGGACACGGAGGCAGGTGGGCTGTCCCGTCCTGTACAGCTTGCTGGGATGATGGAAACGTTCCGTATCTGCGCAGGCTATTGAAGTCTGTTACAATGAAATGAAATAAGAAATTCAGTTCTCCGCTGAAACACCAGCCATGTGTCAAATGCTTGATAGCCGCGTGTCCCTAGCGGCCCCTGTACGGGACAGCACAGGATCGTGCTGGACCTTCCAGTCCTCTGTCTGGGTTTGAATTTCACTCTGTGAGGCCATTGAGAAGCCTTAAGCAAGGAGGGGACCAGACACTCCCACCTCCTGCCTCCCTGCTGCTTGTCAACATGTCAATCCTCTCTAATCTCACTGAGGATCCCTAAACTGAACTCAGTACCATCCCCTGGGACCCTTTGTACCTGGTGCCTTCCCACACTAAAGCTCTGGTCCCACGCTGCCGTTTTCACCTGTCTATGTGACTCTGAGCAGCCGGAGGGAGGGGATGGGTGCCAGGCACTTCTTCCCAGGCGGCCACATCACGGGCACCCGTGAGTGCCCAGTGGATGTTGGCTTTGTTGAACTACATTTACCCTCCTGCTCTGGAGCAAGCTCTTCCCTGGGTCTCTGGGATAATTCAGGCTCGGGGCCTCCAGGTCAAGCCTTTGCTTTTTCCTAAAGGCCAATTTCTCCTACGAGGGCTGTCATCCTCTGCAGGTAGGGACTCTCGGAATGCGCGTGCAGCCCTGTGACAGCGCAGGGAAACTTGGCCCTGTCCCGGTCACCTTGGGGGAAACCAATCCTGGAAGCCATCTTCCCAAGCGTGTGAATGGACAGGGCTCCAGGGAGCTCTTTCAGAGGCCTGGCCCCTCGCTGTCCTTGGGGGCCCCGGGCAGGAAAGGACGGGAAGGTCCACCTGAGTCCTCGCGTGACCGGATGACACCCGGGAGGGGGTGCCGCAGATCCCTTGTACAGGGCCCTGTGCCTGAAAGGTACAGAGGGTGCCCCAGAGCCTCCCGGGTCTGGACAGGGACTCAGGGGAAAGGGATGGAGGGGACCTGATGGCGGAGGCCCCGCCCACCCCTGGCCGCAGCCTGTTGGCCCCGCCCACCCCTGGCCGCAGCCTGTTGGCCCCGCCCACCCCTGGCCGCAGCCTGGTTGGCGGATCGAGGCAGGTGGCGCTGGACGGTGCCTCCGCAGCGGGGAGGAGGGGCTGGTGCCCGGGAGGAGGAGGACGGGCTGGCGGCCCGACTGGGAGCAGGGGAGCAGGGAGGGCGGGTGCGGAGGCCGGGAGAGCAGGGCGGGGGGTGGGGGGTCCGAGGCGGGCGGGGCCGGCCCTGCGGGCGAGGCCGGGGCGTGCACCTCGCCGCCCCACGGGCCAAAACTCACGGTCCGGGTCTCTGGGCGCGGTGGGTGGAGGCGCGGCCCGAGCGGAGGGAAGGTGATGAGTAACAAGCCGTGTCCCAACTGGCTGCTGTCAGCACTGGATTTGCTCCACATCCCACCCCTCTGCCAACCCCAGATTCCAGTTGTGTGCTCCGACGCCAGCGTCCTGGGACCTGCCTTTCCACCTGGCCTCTCCCCCAAGGCCGGCGCTGCTGTTTTGCAAACCCTTGGCAGGACTAGGGAAGGCCCCGGGGCGGGGCGGGGCGGGGCGGGGCCGGGGGGGAGGGGCTCGGCTCTCTGCAGGAGCAGAAGCCACCTGAGCAGAGGCCCCAGGGCCTTCCTGGGACGCACCCCAGCAAAAACAAGGAGGGGGCTTTGCAGTGAACAGAGCAAGTTCTGCACCCCAGCTTTGGAACTGTTAGCTGTGTGGCCTCGAACAAGCCACTTAACCTCTGGTACCTCAGTTTCTTCATTTGTAACATGAGGTTAATGACACTGATCTCTCAGAGTTCTTAGGGCCATAAAGGGATATGAAATAGCTCACACAGTGCTTGGTACCCGCAGGTGTGTAATAATAAACAGAATTTCCTTCCTTCCTTCCTCCCGCAGCACCTCTGGCCTTTTATGTGGCTGCCCTCTTCCGCTCCCCCCTTTACATTCCCATCGGGTTCCCAGCGCGGGCCTCTCCTCCTTCATCTCAGAGACCCACACGTTCCCCCCACTCCTGGGAGCTGGGCCATGCCTCCGTGCAGGCTCTGCTCGACCTCTCTCCCATTGCCCCCGTCTCTCCTCCCCTCCTGGCGCAGTACTCGGTCTAGGTGTGGCTCTGCCGTGATTGCCTTTGGAAACATCAGAACTTCAGAGGTGGAGGGGACCTCGGAGACCGTCTGCTCTGGCCCGTTGATTTGTCAGAAGAGGCAGCCAAGTGCACAGAGGCACGGAGACGTGTCAGAAGAGGCAGCCAAGTGCACAGAGGCACGGAGACTTGGGCGTATGGGCCCCGCTCCCCTCCCCCCAGGAGGGCATGGTCCCTTCCTCCCTTTGGGGAAGAATGGGGGTAGGGGACTGGGTGATAGGCCTCAGGTTTGAAGGGAGGCCACGGCAGGAGAGGAGCCCAGGAAGTGGCGTTTCCTGGAGGCGCCACTCCTTCTGCCCCATGCTGGGAGAATCGATAGCGCTTGGAAGGCAGGGCAGCAGCCAGGGAAAGGCTGTGGGAGCCACAAAGCTGGCAGCCGCGTGGGGTGTGTGCCCAAAAAGCTGGGCAGCCATGCAACCCATCTCTGTCTCACAGTCACCTGCCCAGCCCCAACCCCAGTCTCGCACAGCCTCGATGGTAATTTGATGAGTCACCCGCCCGCGCCCACAGGCAGGGCAGCCACACCTAGGGCAGCTGGCACCCCGACAGTGTTCCTGCTCTGAGCTGCTGGGCCAGCAGCCTGCCAGGCTATGGATGGGCACTGATGGGGAGCCCTGGCGCTCCAGGCCCTTGGGCCAGGCCGAGAACCTGCTGAGAGGCAGAGCCTCCGGTTGCCATTGCCCCGTGGCCAGGGCCTCCCATGAACAGCCCAGCCCGGTGCCTCCTTATTGGGAGCACCAGTCACGAGCTGTGGGCCAGGTGTCTCCCAGGTCTGTGCTCAGGAGGGCCGCGGCCACTCCCAGGTCTGTGGCTGCCACCCGCGGGACCTGAGTTAGGAGCCGCGACGCGTCACTCATGCTGCTCCCTCTGCCTGGCAGCCTGCTGTTTCATCCCTGCCCATCCAGTCCCCTCGTACTCCTGCCCACCTAGCCCATGCCAGATGTTCCCACCTACCCCCACTGGCTCTCCAGATGTTTTGGGCCAAAAGTCCTCCTGTCCCCCCCCCCCCAACTTTTGGTGTAATTTGTACTTCTCTTGTGCCTCTTAGCACAGCGTGCTTTCCCTCCAGGAACACTGTGAGCTCTTTGCATCACCAGCAGGCCTACTGCAGGGCCTCGGGTACTGCAATGGCTCAGTAAACGTTTGTCTGGTCGATCTGCATTCCACCCGCATCCTCTGTGATGACATTCCTGTGACCAGACACCCCTTTCGGCACTTTTCTGCTCCCACCTACCCCTCCCTCTTTCCAGTTTCATATCTTACCAGAGGCCTTGACTTTAGGCCCCACTGGAGTTGGGGCTGCACCCAGGCCCAACTTGGCAAAGCGCTCTTGAGGAATTGTGGGGTCAGTCACTGGACACCTGGCCCCTCCAACCGTCTCAGGCCTTAGCTGTCCACTGGCGCCACAGTTGCTGAAGGGGAAGGGCAAGGTGGCTAGGCTGGGGGAATCGGTACCCCTCACTCCTTTCCAAAGGGGTCTGTAGACATGCTGGCATCTGCTGGTCTTGGACAGTGACGGTCTGCCCTGGGAGTCCCTCCTGCCCCAAGAAAGACCCTGAGGGGCCTCTGTGACAGAGGATTCTTGCTTCCACCCCCCTGTCTTGGAAGTTGGTCAGCCAAGCAGGAATCACTGGGATTGGGTTGGCAAGAGGGGTAGTGCAGGATTCCCCTGGTGACTCCCCAACTCCCACTCCCACACTCTGGCTTGGGTGAGGATGGGCCTGGGGAGGGTGGGCAATTGGGAGAGCAGACACGGAGTGTGGAGACCTTCCGGAAAACAGGTAACATTGGACACCACAGGCTGTGGAGGGCAGCTCTGTAGTCCAGGACGGAGAGTTTCTGCTCTTAGTACGGCAAAGGGAAATCAGTCGATGACTCAAAGAGGCTGAATGCTTTTGATGACCTGCTGGCTGGCTGGGGTTTGCATCTGCTCTCCTCTGTTTGCGAGAAGAATCATGATAGTGCTTCACAACCTCCTCGTTCTCTACAAAGTGGTTTCCTGCCCCTTGCCCCTGGGGATCTGGCTGTCCGCTCTTTGAGAGGAGTGTTGGCCCCTGTTGTCACCCAACCCGAAGGATGACAAGACCGGGCTCAGGCTCACAGAGGCTGAGCGACTGGGCCCGAGTCACTGCTGGTGCGCAGCAGAGCAGAGGGCTTCCTGGGGGCCCCAGCTTCCTCTTCCTCCACCCCACACCACATCACATGTACCACAAGCCTCTCCTGTGGAGGAGGAAGCTGCCGAAGCACAGCCTTTGGGGGATACTGTAGTAGGCTGAATGGTGGCCTCCTCCCCGAATCTAAGTCCGTGTTCTAACTCCCGGAACCCGTGAGTGCAAACTTGTTTGGAAAAAGGGTCCCTGCAAGTGTAATTAGGTAAGGAATCTTGAGAGGACATCACCCTACAGTGTCCCTCCAGGAGAAAGGGGGGTGGCTGTTGAGACAGTGCGGAGGCCCCAGTGACGTTGCGTGGCCAGGGAGCGCAGGGCTGGAGCGAGCGTGGGGTGGATTCCGGCTTCCAGGACTGTGGGGACAAGTTCTGTTGTTTCGGTGACTTGTGTGGCCGCCCTGGGGAAACAGGCCCTACTGGGGACTCTGGCCGCGGGCATGAGCCGTCAGCTGCCCTCAGCAAACCCACTCGGCGCGTGGCTCCCCAGGTGAGTGCGACCCAGGACCAGCCCTGGGCTGGGGGGGGGACACCCTGCAGGACGCAGCCCCCCGCAGCGGCACCGCACGGCGCCCCGAGGCCCACCTCTCGCCCCCCTGCTCTGGCCCCTTGGCCACCGACTTTTGGTTCGGTTTCGCTCCGTGCAGAGGACAGATGGTGTACCAAGGGCTCTGGGAAAAGAGAGGCAGCCTCAGACGATGTCACTTCTCCCCCGGGAAGAATTTATGAAGCCAGTTACGCCTCTGCCAGGAAGTCGGAAGGGCCCAGCCTCTAATAACTGCCAACCCCTCAGCCCTGGCAGCCCGTCATTTCCATACTTCCCACATAATGGGGTGTCTTTAGGCAGTCAATGCAACACAGCCACAGTTAAACACAGGGACACATAATGGGACTTTGTCTTTCCACAGGGCTTTCATTCTGAAAGCTCGAGCAGTTTTATGAGCCTTGGGAGGCCCCCTATACTCCCTTTTAGACAGGTAAACTGAGGTCCTGTGGAGGAAGATAGCCAGCCCCAGGATCCTGGGCAGGAACTTGTTTCTGAAAGTCCACCTGGTTCTCTCCTTGCTTCCGTCTACCAGGTTCAGCAAGACACTTAGTTTTTTGTTTTTTCAGAAAAGTCTTCATGATTCGCTGCACCTTTTTCGAGGTGGCCAGCGTGGGGCTCAGCCAGTCTGCCCAGCTTAGTGAGCAGGGGAGCGGGCTGGGGCCCCACCGCATGGAAGGGGAGGTGGAAGGAGCACTTGCACTGCCAGTACCTCAGTTCCTCGCGCCACCTGGGACAAAGCAGGGTTCCGGGCCTGGCTTGGCCGCCGACTTGCTGTGCAGCTTTGCAGAAGTCGTTTGCCCTCTCTGGGTTTCAGTTTCCCTGCTTGTAAAATGAGGGGGCTGGGGTAGATGCTCAAAGTCAGTCCCTCTCAAATCTTACTGTGCGTTGAATCACCTGAGGATCTTGTTAAAATGCGGATTCTGATCCAGCAGGTGGGGGGAGGGGCGTGAGGGTAGGGGGAGGCTGAGGTTCCACATTGCTGGCCAGCAGCCAGGTGAGGCTGACGCTGTGGGTCCTCAGACCACAGGTGATGTCACAAGTCTCAGGGCGGGTCACCTAAGCATGATCTGTCAGATGCCACCATCTGTGTCCCTGCCTTCCCCAGGGTGCTGTCGGAAGAAGGATCCCCCCTGTTTTATGCGGGAACACTTGGCCAGCTCTGAAGTGATGTACAAATTCGTTTTTAAAAAAGAATCACTGGGACTCCTGGGTGGCTCAGTGGTTGAGCATCTGCCTTTGGCTCAGGGCATGATTTTAGGGTCCTGAGATCAAATCCTGCATCAGGCATCCTGCAGGGAGCCTGCTTCTCCCTCTGCCTGTGTCTCTGCCTCTCTCTCTCTGTGTCTCTCATGAATAAATAAATTAAATATTTTTTAAAAATAAGTTTAAAAAATAAAAAAAATAAAAAAGAATCACCAAAACTACGACCAAGACTTGTATGCAGAGCCAAGAGGCTTGGCTGAAGAGCAGCACCTGTCACGGCTAAGGGCCTGTTAGGTGGACGCTTCATTCCTCGGAGCCTGTGAGATGGGGGTGGAAGCTCCGACCTCACAGGCTTGTCATGAAGATGAAATAAAACAAGATCCTGGAGAGAAGCAACAGCGCAGAAGAGCCACGCAGGGAAGGCCCTTGGTCCTCCTTCCTCCTCTTGGCCCTTCTCCCATCTACAGGATGGAAACGGGGGGGGGGGGGGGGCTGCTTCTCCGTCACCTGTTCTTTCCTCTCCTATCCTGGACCCCCCTCCCCCACCAGACCAGGTCAAATGTCCAGTTAGTCGGCAGAGTCCCCCGGGGTCCCACCCAACCTCTGTGCCTTCCCGCAGCCCTGAGGTGGTCCCCCTGCTCCTCCAGGTGCCCAGACGGTGTCTCCACGGGGGGCTGAGGGGAGCCTGAGTGAGGCCTGGAGCTGGGCGCCGGGCTGGACGGAGGCCAGTTGGCTCAGGTCTGGGGGATCCGCATTTCACTTCCCCTGGGAAACCGCCTGCGGCCTGCAGGTGCGTGGGTTTGGCGGGAGCAGTGCTTGGTCTCCATGGTGATAAGGTTTGTGGGTGTCGGCGGGAGGCACCCAGGCTGCTGGATGCTGGCGGGTGCTCAGAGCCCCGGCCCACCTGCTGGGGTGGAAAACGCCCCCCCCCCCCCGCCCCCAGCGGCTCTTCCTCTCCTGGCCCCTCCTCGGCGTCCCCCCCCCACCGTCCCCGAGCCTGGGCGCCCTGCAGGGTGGGCGCTGTGACGGCCAGGGTAGGTCTCTCCTGACCCATGCAGTGGAGTCTGGTTATGTCTAAACAGAACCATCACCCTAATTGCTGTTTGGGCTGATTATCCCCTCCTCGTCGCCTGACCGTGGGAGAGGCGCTGCTCACCCCGACTGGCCACGGGGCAGCAGCCTGCTGCCAGCCAGCCCCCGGACCCTGGGGTCCCTGGCCCAGCCCGCGTGAGGAGCCAGACACGCTGCTCCATGCTCTGGGCCTTTGGGGGCCCCTGACCCTGAGCGGGAGACTCCTTAGTTTTAGGTGTGAAGCTGTAGGTTTGTGAATGTGTAATGTTTACGTGATTTACTCAAGTGTGCAAAAAAAGGGAAAAAAGTAAACTACCTTACTGTTCTATACTTGAGCCTCTGGAACTCCCAGGCCCCTTTCGGATTCTCATCATGATGGGAAATTAGTAACAGAAACTAAACCAAATTTTCCGTGTAAGGCAACCGGGGCGCTTACTTATAAGCTCTTCTGTATTTATTCAAAGTTATTTGAGAGAGTGATCCACTCAGAATCAAAACTCCTCGTCGGGGCTGTTCCTGTGCACCTCAAGGGTGCTCGAGAGGTACCCGTGAGATGCTGGAGAGTGAGGGTGTGCACACTGCGCTCTGCCCTCAGCTTGTAGATCCCCCTGCCCTGTCCGAGGCGAAGCCCTGGGGTTTCTCCTGAGGAGTGCGGCCAACCCCCTGCTGCCCGGATCCCATCCTATGCCAGCCCCCACTGGCCCTGAAGATGCTCTGAGCCCTGGCCATGCCGAAAACCCCACCCCAGCCTGGAGGTGCCACCCTGCTGCCTTGGGCCGCTTTGCCCACTCCAGTGGTGACTCCCAGCAAGCCTGCCGGTCAACACTCCGAGATCCTTTGGCAGGACCTTCTGGATGAGCCCCATGCCTCATAGAGGCGGTAGGGAGCCAGGGCAAGAACACCGGGCCAGCTCTCTAGATGCCTCCCTGGGTCCTCCGTATCGGCTGTCCTACCCCTTTTCAGATGTGGTCCCGTGGGGATCACTAGGCTTCCCCGACAGGCTTGCAATTTTTCGAGGCCTCTGTGTTAAGAAGCTAAGAGCAAGGCTCCTGCATGGCGTGGCGATCCCCACCAAACCTCCCTGGGTGTTCACGGCCCTGACCTGCACTTCTTCCCTCCCCTGTCTGAACCTGAAGGTGGGAGGAGGGCAGGACTTTCATGTCTCCCTGCCCCGCTCCCCCTCCCAGGCCACGGAAGGGTTTTCTCCTTTCTCCTCCAGTTGGGTGGAAGCGTCTTTACATCATCCCCTTTTCTATATTCTCCTCTGGGCAATAAGCCTTCTGGATTTGCCTAATTACAGAAGAACTACAGGGAAAGGAAGGAAAAAAAAGCCCGGGATTACATGAGGAGAGATTTGAAATCCAGCAACAAGATGACACACAAAACCCCTAGCAGCCAGAGCTAGAGGAACGGCTGAGACTGGGAGCCGGAGCGACTGGTTTGGGACTCAGCACCGCTTCTTCCTTACTCTGCTTTTTGTAGGCAGAAAGAGCACCGAAGGACAGGGCTGTGGGAGCGGTCTGGAGAGACTGGGGGCGGAGGTGGAGCTGGGCATCTCTTGAGAGTTCTCATGTGCCACACAGCGGCACCCAGGAGTCACGGGAGAGTATTGGGACCGTGGCAGTTCCGGCCCTTTTGTGAGGACGGTTCCCCCTCCTCCAGTTCACATGGGGGCAGAGCAGCAGCGGGGTCCCCGGCACCCTGCTGCTAAGGCATGATGTGGCTCTGCCCTGGGCCCTGACCGCTTGCCGCAGCCTCACCTCCACTGCTCCAAACATAGTAGCCCTGACAGTGAGCGCTCTGGGTGGCGCGGAGGCACGTGTCCACTGTGTAGACCAGCAAGCAGAGAAGCCCAGGGTACCAGAGACACGGAGGAGAGAAGACGGGAGAAGTGAGCATCTCGGCGGACTCCTGGCCCCTGATGCCGGCGGCCTGGTAGTGGCCTCCTGTTGGGATCCATGACAACTAACAGTGGGCTGTTTTGAGCAGGGGAGGGGCCTGGTCCCTGGAGAATCAAAACAATGATGCCAGCACCCCCATTTACTGGTGACGCCACACGCTCTGGCTCGCAGCCAGTGTCCACCCTCTGACAGACGCTTCCTGCGGACACTTCCTTGGGAATAAAGCTCTGTGAGTCATGAATCATCCTGGGATCCAGGCTTGGGGGTACAGGGCGGTACAGGGGAGTCTGACAGTGATGGGAGGAAGGACCAGGTGACCTGTTAGGCCCTTCTCACCCCAGAGCCTCCCATCCTAAAGGAACAGCTCTGCCAGTCAGATCGCAGCAGACGCGGATTGGCTCTCCGTGATCCAATCTTGGACCTTCCACTGCGGAGGCTGCAGGATCAGGACTCTGTAGGGAAGACAGGCTTCTCACGGAGACAGGCGGCTGCCAAGGAGGTGGTCATGTACCAGCAGAAAGAGGAAAATGGTGCAGGGTTCCTAAGGTTCCTGGATGTGCCCTAGCCCAGGCCTCTGGTCAGTCCATAGACTCCTCTTGTCATTTAGGCCCAGCTAATATTTTGTGTACGTTTTAAAAATTGCAATAAAATATACATAATGTGAAATTTGCCACTTGAACCATTTTTAAATGCTCAGGTCAATGGCAGTAAGTGCATCACGTTGCTGTGTAACCATCATCATCATCCATCTCCAGGACCGCTTCATCATCCCAAACAGAAACTCTGTGCCCGTTAAACACTAGCTCCCTTTCCCCCTCACCCCGGGCAACCACCTTTCTACTGCCTGTCTCTACCACTTTGACTATTCTAGGTCCTGTAAGTGGAATCCTACAATATTTGTTCTTTTGCTACTGGCTCATTTCACTTAGCATAATGTCTTCAGGTTCATCCATGTTGGAGCAGGTGTTGGAATTTCCTTCCTTACTAAGGCTGAATACTATTCCACGTATATACTACCTTTTGTTTATCCATGTGTCTGTGGATGGACAGGTGAGTTGCTTCCACCTTTTGGATTGTAGATAACGTGACTTTAAGCGTGGGTGTGCAAATATCCATGGGAGTTCCTGCTTTCAATTCCTTTGGGCCTCTACCCAGGTCCTTCACTCACTCTAAGTCTGCCATTTCATCCTTTTTGTTTCTATTTCCTAGAACATCTGTTTGATTTCTGTCTTCCAAGTCCCATCGTATTTCTCTTGCCTCTTCTAAACCTACTCACACTTCTTGGAAGCCAACTTGGGAGGCAGGAGACAAGCATAGACTTTGGGGCTGGACTGGATGGCTTTGTGCTCTTGTCTCAGAAGTTCACCAGGCTGTGTCCTTGGCCTAGTTACCTAACTTCTCTGAACTTCAGTTTTCTCATCTATAAAAGGAAACTAATGAAAACTAACTTGCAGGATAGTTTTGAGAGGATTACATGTAAAGGTAAGTGTAAAGTGCCTGGCACAGAGTAGGTATTTAATAAATGGTGGCTTTTGTTGGAATTATTCAAGAAAGCCTTTCCCGACAGGGTGGATCTGGGTGGAGAACTTTGCAAAGAAAACTCTGCACCTAGGGAAGATGGGATAAGCAAAATCCCTCCCTACACTGAAATAACCCCAAGATTCATGCTCATGTAAGATTAATTAGTGGCAGGCAAACTCTTGGAACTTAGCAGGCTATGTTTTCTGAATAACCTCAATTTCTCTCGCAGTCATTAAACACATTTTCTGTAGTTTTGTACCCAGTAAACTTCCAGAACTGCCATGGAGAATCCTCTGCCATTATTAAAAAAACAAAACAAAACAAAACAAAACCCCGAAAACCAAAAAGAACCTCTTTCAGGACTTGAGAACTTAATATAGTCCCAACCCCTAATCATTCTAGTCAGAGCTCAGACATCCAATTGTGTGTGCCGGGATTCAGCAGTATAGCAGGGAACAGAGAGGAATGAAATATGGTCCCTGTCTCTGGGACGCCGCGGGCACGAGAGCAAGATTCACATGCATGAGGCAATCCAGGGAGCCATACAAGACTAATGTGATTCATCTGTTTTATATCAAAGCTAATAGAGGGTGTGGACAGAGCTGCTCATGTTAGCATAAGCAATATGAAAAAGAAATAGCACAGCAACTCTGAAAATCTACTATGGGGGCAGGGAGATGGGAAGGAAGGAACACAGCATGAAAAATGTAGCTGAAGAATCCTTCTGGAAGAAAATCTAAACTAAAAACAGAAACAAAGTCCTCACTAGTGTTTCATGTTTGGGGAGCATGTTAACACAACATTCAAAGGCTAGATAATAATAAAACTGAATGAGATGAAAAGAGGTTGCAGGGTTAGGAAAACAAAGTGAAGATGAAATACAATTACTAATCTAAGGAATGATTTAGAAACAATAACACAGAAGGCTAAAAATAGAATGGCACAAAGAAAAGGCTTGAACCCATCGTAATCAACGCAAAGAAAAAGACAGAGATAAAAACAATTAGAGAGAAGATAATAGGTTTGGAGGACAAAAAAAGAAATACATGAAGATCAATTAATATAAGAATAATTAATATCCCTACAGTAGAGAACTATACAAAAGAAACAGAAAAGATATTTAGGGATATTGTACAGAAAAGTTTTCCTTTAAATAAAAGAAGGACTGAGTTTACTGAGAGAAAAGGCATATGGCGTACCAGAAAAAAAATAGATTGAATGAACAGTCAACACGGAGACACATCCTGTTTAAGTTACTGAACTTCAAAGCAAAAGAATTTTTCAGGCATTCAGGGAGAAAAAAAAAAACAAAAAACAAAACCCAAGTCATTACAAGAGAGAAAACACAGGTTAGCCTCTGACTTCTCCACTTTTAATGCCAGAAGACCAGGAAGTAATGGTCACAAAATCCGGGACGGAAAGCAGGACTCACAGCCACTATACCAAGAAGGCCTAAAGGTAACAGATATCTTCAGATGTGAGGGCCTGTTGTGAAAATCTGACAATAAGAGGCAGAAAACCAACGAACGATTCAGGCTAAAGAACTCGAAAGTAAAGAAGCCAAAGAAAGGACGGGTGGTGAGCATCATATCCAGTTAAATATAGAGATGCAGAACATAAGCATTTAAAATTTCCAACAAAATGAAAATTGTGTGCGCGACAAAAATCAGGATATGGGAGGAGCAGAGGGATGAAGTGCAGGGTACTTATCATCTCGTCTTTCATAGCAGAATCAGCCACACTGTCTCTAACGAAAGAATGATTTAAAAAAAAAAAAGTCAATGACTACAACCTTTTTAAATGATTTTGAAAAATAGCTCATATTCTTATATGTAGAGGCAGTTTATGGGTATAAATGTCTCTTGTGCTTAAGAAACATTTATCCAAGATACAAAAATGCTTTCAGGTTTTTTTCTAAGATTTTATTTATTTATTCATGAAAGATAGATAGATAGATAGATAGATAGATAGATAGATAGATAGATATAGAGAGAGGCAGAGGGAGAAGCAGGCTCCATGCAGGGAGCCCGACGTGGGACCCGATCCCGGGTCTCCAGGATCACACCCTGGGCCGAAGGCAGGCGCTAAACTAATGCTTTCAGTTTTATATTTCATTTTATTTCCTGTCATATGTGAGTACACGTAGACTTAACATTTCTATATTTTGAAAGCACGTACTATAGGATCCCATTCTTAGGTAATTATCTCCTTTAGTCTGTCATCCACCTACCATTCTATCGGTATCTATGCTTAGAGATATGTCAGGACTGATGTTCAGCAGATATTTATGTTGGTTATTTCTGGGTGATAGGATCTGGGGTGAGTGATTATTTTCTTCTATGCAGATGTCTGTGCTGTTTGAATGTTTATAACAGGCTTATGCCATTTGGGCAGAAATCCTCTCAGGCATTAGAAACGCTGAAGGAAAGCTGAAGGGGACTGTGGCCAAAAATCAGTCCAAGAGCAGAAGGGGTAGGTCCTCAGGCCGCCGTGGGATGGATGCACTGGCTCCTTCCGTGACCTCCGTCTACCTACCTCCCTGATGGCAGGATGGGCAGGAGATAGGGGAAGCTTTCTTGGAGGAGGTCGTCTTCGAGAGCCACACCTTGAAGAACGGCAGGATCGGAGAGCGTCTGTTTTTCCAGACGCATCATGGATTATCTCACTTACCCACCCTGGGCCTATGCAGGAGGTAGTATCGTCTCCATTTTTGGGTGAGGAAACAGACCAGGCAGACGAAGCGAGCGAACAGCCTGGTAGACAGAGTACAAAGCACAAACACAAAGCACGGGGTCGACTGGGGACTCCAGTGCAGCCAAGAAGCCAGCTGGCGGTGCTCGGACCTGGCGTTCCCGGGGCGGAAGTGGAGCAGAGCTCTGAGGGACAGTGTGTCCTGGGCAGAGTGAGGAAGGTCCCATAGAAAGGCTCCGAGGAAGGACCGTGTGACTGTGTGTGTGAACGCACCTGGAAGTACCCTCAAAGCATAAGGGCAGTGAGACTGGAGGGAGAAGAGAACAATGATCAGTGCCATCCCATGTCACTACACACAGGGCCGCGAGCACAGGGACCAGCTCCCAGGAGCAGTGGGCAGTGCCTGGCTTAGGCTGCGTCCTCCACGGAGATGCCCCAGGCCCAGGAGAGGAAGGGACCAGGAAGACTGAAGCCACAAAGCAAGCAAAGGTCAGGGTGGTGACTCCACCCACCGGAACCTGCAGGGCATGGAGACTCAGCTCTCAACTGGGGTCATGCTCTCAGAGACCGTAAATGGCTCCTTTGCCGCCCAAAAGGTCGTTAAGTCATTAATTACATAGCAAGTGGCAATAAAATGGTCTCGGGCTTCCTCATCTTCCCCAGAGCCCAGGGCCTTGGGATCTGAAACTCAAGGGCTCTGTTTTGAGCCAGCTGCCTTGTATATCTGGGCTTCAGCAGCCCAATTGAAACTGGTCATCACCTGGATGGCAGGACAGTCATGGCCTGGGACTCTTGGCTTCTAGGTCCAGCCCCACTACTCACTGCTAGACAACCATGGTGAAGCCGTTCAGCTTCTCCCCATAAGTAGCAGAGGGACTCAGACTGTCCTCTGAGAAGAGCAGTCCTACCCCTAGTATCACTTTGACCTTCGAAGCTCATCCGTCCCTTCCCAAGGATGGAATTAGCAAACCCCACTCCCACCTCCAGGACTCTGAAGCCACCGCATGAGACCAGCTAGAGGGTACGAGTACAGGCTTTGAAGTCCAGTAAATTTTATTTGAATCATGGCTCTGCCACATACTAACCGTGTGACCTGGGCTGGCTTCATCAACCTTGTCACAGCTTCGGTTTCCTGACATAAAATAGAGATAATATTATCTACCCATAAAATGTCACGAGCATCCAATGGGATGGCACAGATAATGTGCCTGATGCACGGTGGCCGCATGACCCTATTGCTGGGCCTTTTCTCCGTGTCACGCTTGCTGATTTCCTTGCCACTCCTCACCCCTACTCAGATCTGCGTTCCAGCTGGTGGCCTCGGATCGTCAAGTGTTCTCCTGGGCCGTTTCCTCACCAGCACCCATAGGCTGCCTGGCTAGTACGAGGACTGGGCCTCTGACCATTGGACCTCCTTGGCAGGCCTGCAGGGCAGCGCTGGGCTGTACGCCACTCAGAGCCTGGGGCTCCAGGCAGGGCAGAGAACCACCAAGAGACGCATCCAGATCACGGCTGTCCAACAGAGACCATGCAGACCACATAAGCAATTAAAATTCTTCTAGTGATTGTATTTCAAAAAGTAAAATGACAAGCGAAATTAATTTTAAGAATACATTATATTTGACATGATGTATGCAAAATATTATTTCAGCATGTGATTGACATAATGGTTATTGAGCTGTTATAGCCTTGTCTTGCCCACGGGAAGTGCTTGAGATATGCACGCTGTGACCGGCTGCGGCACTGGGCAGCACAGATCTCAAGCTAGAGACACAAAGAGGGTTGGGGCCGGGAGACTGGTCTGGACAAAGGAGACAATAAAATATGCATTTATTCATCCACCCATTCATGCAACAAGCGTGAGTTCTTCCTTCCGACCTTAGCCAGCGTCCATGCAGGAGGCCCCGGCCAGTGTGATTCCTCCGGGCCCTACTTCTCCATTCCCAGGAGCAGCTCTAGGCTGAACGGTGAGGCATCCAGCCCCACTGCCGGTCCCATTCCTGCCAACTCGGCTCTCTGCAGGTCTCCCACCTGGGGGGAAGCAATAGGGGGAGGAGGAACAAAGAAGCGGCCCCTCTGGATCTCTGTCCCTGAGTGGATTTGGGAACAACAGGATCCAGCCCCATATTTTTTCCCTGCATCCTTACTTACCACATTTAATGGGGCAGCCCAGAGGTAGGCCTCAGGAAGGGCAGTAAGTGGGCTGGAGCAGCCTCTGCCCTAACAGAGCTTCCACTTCGGGGAGCAACAGACTCGCTTGGTGCTCAGGAGGCTTCATGCTTGTCTGGAAAGAGCTGGAGACCCAGACCCCCAGGGCCCCTGAAGAGACTCTTGCCTCCTGGCTTGTCTTGCTCAATGAGCGGCAGCCCCGAGCTTCTTACCCGCCACTCTTGATGGCCCAGGCCCCAGGCCCCACTCCCCTCCATGGCCACCCATGGCCACTGGCTGTCCAGCCTAAGGCAGCCCATCTGACTGGTCACAGAAGGCCTGAAAGAAGCCACATTCCCACCTTCTGCTGCCCCGAGGATGGGGAAACACAACAGTCAAACTTCCCGGTGACCATAGTCCCAGGGCAAAGAACTCCCCCATTCCTGCCATGACACAGACTCTCTGCCTCATGCCTGGCATGTTTGCTGAGTGACTGTTGAGTGACTTAAATCTCCCAGCACAACAGAGATGACCATCTGGCCCGGGATTCTTCTACCCTGCTGGACTCCTCATCGTGACCCGACATTCCTGGAGGGAAGCCGTTGTGTAATCCCAGGCAGGTTCCTCTGTACTTTCTGAGCATATGTCTGTAAAACGGGGTTTGTGGGATGGTCATGAGAAATCAATGAGGTCATGGATATAAAGACTTAGGCACACAGTAAGTGCTTAATCAATAGTTGGTCACTTCCTCTCCCACTTTTCACTCCTCGAGGGAGAGTCACACCTCCTGCTTCACAGTAAAGGGGTGTCATAGGGTGACCTGGGATCCGTGTGTCTCTGCCCAGAGCAGACCCTATCACCAGAGACTTCAGAGTGTGAAAGGAGCCCAAGGGTCTTGCCGGGGCCACCTGGAGCTTCTGCGGGAAGCAGGGAGGGCTTTACTTGGTGGCTGGGGTTCTGAACCCCTCATGCCCAATTCTGAGTGGCTCCACTTCTATCTGCTTCGTGTATTATGATTTCAAATACCATTTTCCGAAAAGACTTTTTTGGAGCCGCAAACGGTTGAGGTCCCTTCTCTCTAACCTCTTCATTTTATACATTAGGGAATTAGGCCTCGGCCCGATCTTAGCAAGAATAAGGTACACGGTCTAGTACTGGAGTCAAAGCAGTTATGGCTACAAGGGGGCCAACTCCGGCTCTGGAGCAGGCGGCTGCTCACACTGGAGCCTTGCTGCCTCCCCAGGCCAGAGCGGGCTGGCCTCCCTGGGCAGTGCTCGAACTCAAGCCTTGGCTGCCAATTCCCCCCCAGCAGAGGCTGGGCAGTCAGCTCCCCAGCTCCCCACCCTCCTGGATCCTGTGGGCCCGGGCAGGCACCACACGAGGAGTGAGGAGACCCTGGAGTGGTGGACGGAGCTCAGACGCTGGGAGCAAAGAGACCATGGGGAGTGCATTTAGCCCAGATCCTAGGAGCTCCGTGGGGCTACTCCAAGCCCAAGGAAGGCTCTGGACACAACCAGGTCACCCAGAGACCTTTACTAGGGAGAGAGTGTGAGGCGTCCCCGTGTACAAGGAAGACAAGCCAATGCAGGAACCTGTTTCCATGTACAAGTGGGTACTGGTGCTGGGTGCTGGAGACACAGAAGATGATCACGACACAGGTCTTGCCCACAGCTCTCAGCGGGGCTGGCGATGTGCTGTATCTTGACTTGTATACATGTGTCAAAACTCATCCAAATGTACCCTTGAGGTCTGTGCATTTGACTGGGAATAAAGCACACCTCAAAAAATGCCTTGAGAGACACAGAATCAGAGGGGCAACAAGGCGTACAGAGGCAGCCTGAGACAGGCCAGCATGGGCGGCGGTGTGGCTCGGCCTGGAGCGGGGCCCGGAGGGGGAGGCCCAGGCTCTGCCCGGGACGCAGGCCCTGACACACCCACCGCCGCGCGCATATTTTTCCCGGAATCTGCTCTGCACAGGCCTTGCTCCGAGGCCCCACGGAGACGTGCATGGCAGCCAGGTCCAGGCTAGATCACTCCCGGTCCCTTTGGGTCCTCAGCCCTGCCCTCAAGGCTTGGTTGGGGGAAGTGGCCGGAGCCCTAAGCAGGGGACCCGGCTCCATGGCCCTAAGCCACGCTGGTCCCCCCCTGCAGAGGGCCAGGGTCCCAGGCCTACTGCCCCCGGCGGAGGGGCTCTGGGCGCGCTCTGGGGACAGCGGCAGCCCAGGTGAGGGGCGTGAGCCGCCAGCGGCTTGGGGAGGCAGCTGGGAGCCGTGTCTCATCGCTTGGGAAGCCGGGTGCAAGCGCCGACAGCTCCCGTGACGCAGGGGCTGGTGGGGGGGCGGGCGCTGCTGCCAGGGGAACAGTGGGCTGCTGAGCCAGCCCCCACCGTGGCCTGCCTCCCCAGACCTGGGGGTGCAGGAGGGCCCCCAGTAAGTGGTGCATGCACCCAGTGTCCTACGCCTGGGCCCGGCCTCCCAGCGGGGTGGGGGGCAAGCTTTCCTGGCTCCGGAGTAGGCGGACTCCTGGGTGACAGCAGCTCCCTGGGCCTGGCTAGGTCTGGGGGACGGGGGTCTGCCAGGTGTAGGCCAAGAAACAGCCAACAGGTGCGAGGGCCTGCACCCTCCCTGAGCCTGCACCCAGCCTCTGCCCCACATCCCAGGGAAGAGGGCTGCCCCACTTCCTTGGGCCAAACCTGTCCCCTCCCTTCCCCGGCTTCTAGGAACTGCCGTGCTGTGGCCCGAGCAGCCCCTGCTGTCCGGTGGCATCACACACCGGCTGCCCCAGCCAATGTCCCTTCAAGAGGAACAGAGGGCCCCAGGCAGCCCCCAGCTCCAGGGGCTCCAAGAGAGCGGCGGCGCCCGCGCTGCTGCCAGGGCGAGCCACCTGGTCCAACTCCCTGATCCTTAAAAAACAAAACACCTCTCAGGACCGAGTTTGAAAACTGTGAGGTCAGCAGAACTGTGGACCTTTCCTCTCCCCCGAACTAAGAGGCAGAGGGAGGGGCTCCCCGAGGCCTGGGGGAGCATTGCAATGAGGCCCCCTCGCCCACCTGCGGCCTCCCTGTGCTCCCCGCGGCTGCCAAGGCCTGCTGCGCCCAGGCCGTTCCGCCCTTAGGTCAAGCACACGCGTACATCCCAGCTTCTGGACTCAGATGGGCTGTGCTGGCTCGTGTTGCCAGGGGAGCAGGGGTAGGACAGCAGGCGGTGTTTGGGGGGCCCCCCAAGCCCCTGCCCTGTGGGGGTAACAACAGCTCCTCTGCTGGGATCCCCGTCAGCCCTCGGAGCTGGACATGGTTGAGGCGGGGCGGCCCCCCCGCTGCGCTCCCGGGCACGGATGCATCTCCCCGTGGTCCAGCCATGAGCCGAGAGTGTGCCCGTGGGACCCCGAGGCTGGAGGACGGGCCCTGAGCGTGAGGACCGTTCGTGGGGTTGAGGAGAGGCGGCGAGGGGGACAGAGGGACAGGGCTGGGTTCCTGGGGCGGGAGTCGGCTCCAGGAACCCTCGGGGCTGGTGTGCAGGCTGCGAGGGCTTCCAGCCGGCCGTAGGGCCTGGGGCTTTGCTGGGGACCAAAGGCTCCCGTGCAGGGGGAAGTCGGAGCTCGCAGCATCGCCCAAGGCAGATGGGAGGCTCACTGCTCCCCGGGAGGGGCCCGTCCCCCCAGCGCCTCGCGGGCAGCGCCCAGCCAGGCTGCTCCTGCAGCATCACATGCAGCCAAGTGCTGAGGAGGAGCGCCTGTCTCCTAAGCCGTGGGGACCCCACCCTCCCTGAGAACTGCGCCCAGCCTCTGCCCCACATCCCAGGCACCTCACCCAGGACGCCGTGTCCTAGGAGTGCGACAGAGCTGTCACAGCAAAGCTGCACCCTTGAGGTGCCTCCCTCCTGGGCCACCAGGCAGCTCTCGGGCCGAGGGGGCAGGGACGGAGGGAAACTGCCCCCCCTTGTCCGGGGAGGACATGTCACCAGGCTGCCAAGTGTCAACTCTGGGTCTGGGCCCCTGGTGAGGCCTGGTGTCCATTTTCTCAGGTATTCTTCCTTGGCTGTGGCCGTACCCTGTCCTTGGTGGGACACCCTGCAGCCCTGTGCAGGCCATGGGAGCCTGGGTTCCCCGGGGGCTCCACCCTGGCCCGGCCCCTGCCCCCTTTGGCCCTCAGGGAGACCCCCAGCTTTGGACTCAGGAAGAAGAGAGGAGGGTCTGCTGAGTGGGCCTGGCTTCTGCGCTGGCCCCGTCCTCTCCAGGGTCCAGCAGGGGGAGAGGGGGAAGCAGGCTGGAATCCTTCCGGGGAGGGGGGACCCAGGAGGGAAGGCGCTAAAGAGAAGTCAACCTGAGGACAGGTAAGAAGGCCAAGCAGGCCTAGGCCGCAGCAGGAGACGGAGGATGGTGTCCGGCTGGGTCCCACTGTCCTCCCTACAGTCCCCACCCGAGGACCCGTGCAGCGTCTGTTCACCCACAGGCCCTGTGGGACCCCCAGGGGTCCTGCCTCCTGGCCTCCACTCAGAAGCTCTTCTCCGTGACACCCAGGGCCCTGGCCCTGACCCCCAGGAGGGCCCAGGCTGAGGGTCTGCTCAAGCTGAGGGGGGCCAGGCTGAGGCTCACGGAGAGTGGCCAGAGGCGGGGTCGGGGCAAGGAGTCATCGCCACCCAGGATGGTGTACCCCTTAGTACAGGGGTCCTGGCTCCAGCATGTTCTCAGAGAGAGACCCAGGAGAGAGCAGAAGGGGCAGGAGAGGCTGCTGGTGCCCACCACCTCCTCCCCCTCCTCCCCACACAGCTTCCCTCCCATCCTGCCCCCTATCCTGTCCCCCCCATCCTGCTCCCTCACCCCAGGCTGTCACCCAGTCTCTCAAAGCTGCTCTAGCCCCGCTGCAAGGCCTGCGGTGCTACCTGCTGGCCAGGTGTGGGATGGCAGGTCGGGTGATCCAGGTGACACGGGGACTCGGAAGAAGGCATGGAGGGACGTCTCTTTCTCACAAAAGGCCCCCCAGGCCTGGCCACCTCCCCGCCCCAGCCCTCGGCACCCCCCCACCCCGCGTGCGAGGGGATTTAGAGGCAACAGCCTCACTCTGGGTCGGGGGCTGGGCAGGTCCCGGGCCTGGACCGCAGGGCGTCCCAAGGACAGGGTAGGGCCGCGCCAAGGGGTACGGCACCCTGGGGGGCGACAGCTTCTAGGGTGGTCTCCTCCATACACGGCAGGAGCCGGACTCAGGGAGCCGACCTACCAAGTGACCGGCGCAAGATGGTGATGGGATTGAAGCTTCCCGGACGCTGTGCCACCTGCAGCCTCAGTCCCAGGAGCTGGATTTAGCCCCAGCGGCGCTGGGCCGGGCTGTGGTGGGAGGGGGGAGTCGGGAGTCCAGCCTGCAGGGACGGGGTCCGGGCTGCCCTCCCAGGGCCTTCCGGGTCGCCGGCGCCCAGCAGTCGGGGACTGAGGAGTGTGTCGTGTGTCGGAGGTGGGCCTCGCCAGGTGGAGCGACCCCGTCTGCCAGGTCCCGTGCTGCCCCCTCCGGGAAGCCCTCTGCCTCCCACACACCAAGGCCTCCGTGGGCTCCTTTCCTGGGGCCTGGAAGGTGTGCTCGGGCTCCCCTCCCTGCAGAGTGCTCCCGCCCAGAACATTCTGCTCTCCAGCCCCCACGCAGCCCTGCAAGGCTGCAGGGCAGCCTGTGGGACCCAGAGCCTGACCTATTCCCAGGCCCGGCAGACTTAGAAGCCCTGCGAACACCCGAGCACAGCATCAGGCCCCACACGACGCTTGCCACTGACCCGCACGGCCCCTGGCCCTTGGCCTCCTGTGTGTCTGCTCATCTCGTCCTGTCCCCAGACCCTCCCGTCCGTGTAGGGGCAGCAGCAGGGCCTCCCCTCTTCACACAGGGCTTGAGGAGATGCTGCCCTGGGGTCTCCTCAAACCCCAACTCCAGCCTGACCTCTGGCGCCCAGGAGTGCATGTCACGGGGATCCCCGGGAAAGTGCTGGACCCCTCGTCCTGTTGTCGCCTAAGGCCAGTTCCCCTCCCCTGGGCAGGGAGATGCACCCAGAACCCGGGCTGGGGGGGGTGGGGGAGTGGGGAGGGGAGTTGGGGGGTGAGCAGGGGGGAGGGAGACACAGCCCCCATCGGGCTGAGACCATCAGAAACACAGAGCTGGAAGGCACTTTGGGGGCACGGACAGGGGAGAGGCTCCCCGAGGTCCCCCGGGGCTCCTCCACTGCCGGTGGTCTGGGAGCCTGAGAGGGTCTCGGGGCAATGAGGGGTCCCCGCTTCCCAGTGTTGGGTGGGGGTGGAAGGGGCAATCAGAGGGCTCCTGGAGGAGGAGGCAGGAGCAGAGCTCCCTCCCCAGCGTCCCACTGTCCCCGCTGCCCCTGCTCCCTGGGCCTCTTCAGTCCCAGCGACCTAGCAACGACCTAGCAACGAGGCCTGGGGCTGTTGCAGCCCCCCCCGCCCCCCCCCCCACGCAAGTCTAAGGGCCTAAGTGCAGGCCTTCTGAGGCTCCCATGGCAGCCCGGAAAGCGGGAAAGCGAGGCTTGGAGAGGGACGGCAGGCGCTGGCTGGGCAGCTTCTCTGCAGCCTCTCAGGACGGCTCCCGCCTGGCTCCCCGGGCCCTCCAGGGCCTGCCTCCACGTCCAGGCGGCCCTGCCTCCGGGGGGCAGGCACAGGGGGCACAGGGAGCACAGAGGTGGGGGGCTCTGCCTCGGGGGGGAAGCCACAGAGGGCGGGGGGGGGGCAGCCCTGCCGCCCAGGTGTCCAGTGTGCGCCCGAGGCTCTGAAGGCCTCGCTGCAGCCGCTGTGCCCCAGGTCGCTGGCGTCTAGCCTGCACCTGCCACGGGGGAGCAGGACTCTCTGCTCAGGGCTGGATGTCAGTCTGGAAAGTGGGACCCCACGGGGGCACGGGGCTCCCCTGAGCCTGCTCGGGAGAGGCCGCGTCTCCCCCCGTCCGCCTGGGGTTGCCAGACTGTCCCGCAGAAGACCCCACCCCCCTTCCCACTGGGTCAGGACGGAGCGGGTGGTGCACCTGCTGCGACCTCCGAGCATCTCCTGTAAGAGGCGGCCGTTCACCTTCAGGGTGGGGCTCGAGGAGAAGGGGGGGGACTGTCGTCCTGGCAGCACCCACCCCCTGGGGCCTGCGGCCTGCCTGCAGCTTCTGTGTCTAGGATCTCCTCCAGTCCTCGAGGGGTGCAGCAGGAGGGCGCAGCCCGAGCTTGCGTTACTGCTTCGCACAAGGAGCAAGTGGCCAAGCTGGAACGGGAACCGGGTCCCTTCCTGGGGAAACCATTCAGCAGGCGACCCACAAATTGACCAAAGGATGAGAGCCCGGCCCCTTAGGGTGCATTCAAGCCTCTCCTGCTGTCGCCACTCCAGATTCACCCCCAGGGCCCCCCAAGGATGCCGCGTCATCCCCTTCTGGGCCTTGGTCCGTGTTTTTCCTCTGCCGACCCCTCACCCATTGAAGGCCGGCCGAAATGTCACCTCCTCCAGGAAGCGCCCCCAGCACAAGGTGCTCTCCTGGTCACGCCCCTACTAGGGAGGCCCGTTCCCACCGACATCCTCAGCTCTGTGACCTCCACCTCGGGGTCCACCCTGACGCCGTACCCTGGAGCGACCGCATCCCCGCCCGCCTTTCCCTGACCTAAGGGACAGACAGGTCTCGAGGGCCCACCTCCAGCCCCATCCCGTCCCCAAGCCCCTGGGCGAGCCGGGCACTCAGCGTGCTGCCTCCCCTCTCAGGACGCGGCACTGCCGCCCCCCTCGGCTGACAGCCAGCACCCAAGCCTCAAGATTCGACTTCACTTCTGTTCTCTCTCCCACGCGCGCCGCTGTTCACCGGCACCTCCCTCTGGCAGCTCCTCCTCCGACTCTCGTTGCTATTTGTCCTGGGCATGCTGTTCAGGTGCCGCTCCCTCCAGGAAGCCCGTCTCGGCGGCCCGGGCTGGGCCCCTGGGTGCTCCCACGGCACCTGTGCTTACCTGCACGCTCCCACTGAGTCAGCGGCGTGCACCTGCCTGGTCACCGGCCAGCGCGCTCCTAGGCCAGGGGCAACCACGGGGAACAGGCCGTGTTTTGTTCTGCTGGTACCGCGGGGGCCTGGCACGTAATAAGTGCTTGGGAACCACGGGATGAAGGGATGGAGAGATTAATGAGGATCATGCTTGGGAAACCCGGAGGCTCTGGGGCTAGGGAAAGATCCACAGGCGGAGGCGAGGCGGCCCACGAGGTCCCCTGGGCCCCAGCCGCTCCGCCCCCGGGGGCCTGCTGCCGTCACCAGGCCCTGAGGCTGCCCGCGGCCGCAGTGCCACCACCACCGTGTACGAGCGAGGGGGCGCCCTTCCTCAGGGCCGGGCCAAGCAGCAGGACGGCGGCGTCAGCCCCTGGGGGCAAGGCCAAGACGCGGGGAGGTTAGGTGCGGTGCGCTCCGCCCGGTGGTGGCAGCCTTCTGACAGTAGCTTGTCCCCCCCCAGCTGTGCTCTAGCTGCTGCGCCCTGGGGCCCCGTTGGCTGTCTCGCCCTCCCTCGCCTGCCTCCCCCAGGCCCCGCCGCCTCCTGCCCGCTGCAGTCGCAGAGCCACGACGGCCCCGCCTGCCTCTGGGGGTCCCTGCGTTACACCCCAGCCTCCGCTCCGGCTCCCAGGGGGTCCCATACTTCCTTCCCCCAGAGCCGGGGCACCCACGGTGGGTCTTCCGGAGGCTGGTGGCCAGGGAAGGGACGAGACCCCGCAGGCCGGAGCCTGGGGCCTGGACGCAGTGGAGCCCAGGGCCGAGCCGCCTCAGTTGGGGGGGGTCCCCGCTCCACGTGGGCCCTGCACCCCGACCTGCTGCTCCTCCCCAGCCCCGAGCCCCTGCGCCAGTCTCTCCACTCGGCCCCCCCGCGGCTTCTGGGAACTTGGGCGGCAGCCTGCCCTGTGCACCGAAGCCCCGTAAGCCCGCTCCAGAAGCCTCGGGCTCCGGCTCCAGAACCAACGTAGCACTCAGTCACCCCTCTCCTAAGCTTTATTGCATTTCATTTTCTTCTCCCGTCTGTCCTGCTGTTGGTGGGTATCGGGCTGTGTCCAGTCTGTGGTGACAGTTCGAGCCGCGGGGCTGCCTCCAGCGCTCCTCCAGGCCATGCAGACGCCAGTTCTGCCCTAGGGGTCCCACGCCTGGCCGTGCGGGGCTGCGTCAAGGCATCCTCTCCGTGTGGCCAGGTGTCCCCGCCGAGCCGGGGGATGCCCGGAGAGCTAGTAGAACCCGGCGTCCGGGTGCGCGGCGGCGGGTGCCGGTGGTTCCAGAAGAGACGAGCACCTGCCTCTGTAGCCTGAGTAAAGAAGATGGTCCTCCCCGCGCGTGGGCACCACCGAATCCGCCGAGGGCCTGGAAGACAGAGGCGGGCGCAGGGCTAATTTGCTCGCTGCTTGAAACTTGACAAGCGGCTTCCACTCGTGGCGGCTGATGCCCCCGAGGCGCAGACCAGGGCGCACAGCGCTGACCCCCCCTCGCTCCTGGGGCCACCGTGCTGGCTTTCCCCGGCTTGCACCGCCGCACGGCGGGCCGGACCTCTGAGTATCCT
Organism: Canis aureus; assembly: GCF_053574225.1. Classification (NCBI taxonomy): domain Eukaryota; kingdom Metazoa; phylum Chordata; class Mammalia; order Carnivora; family Canidae; genus Canis; species Canis aureus. The sequence continues at coordinate 79,147,702 of NC_135616.1, read as the reverse complement.
CTTGGCGCTGTTTCTCCAGGGACCGTCGCCGACACAACTGCCATGGTCAACCCCACGCGGTCACGGCGCCGCCTCCAGCTACACCCCGACCAGCAGTGGGGGACGGTTCCCGGGCGTCAGGTCTTACCCGCGCCTGAGCAGAGGCCTGATTTTCGCCAGTCCCACCGCGGTGAAGTGTCGCACAATCGTGGGTTTGACATTAATCGTGTGTTTAAGTGTCGCAGGTTAGGCCTTAGGCTTTAGGGTGACAGAGGAAGTCGAACATTTTCCCAGATATTTATGAACCGATACTCACACTACCTCCTTCCTGAAGGGGTCTGGTTGTGCCTTTTGCTCGTTCTTCTCTTGAAATGTTTATCTTTTTCTCATTGATTTCAAGGGTCTTTATGGACACTAATAATGAACAATAAGTCTTTGACGGATGTATGTGCAACAAATCTTTCTCCCACTTTGCGGCTTATTCTTTCATACACTTTGTTGTCTTTGGATGAAAACACAGGCCTTACTTTTAATATAGTCAAATCAATACTCTATTCCTTTATGGCTTTGTGTTTGGCATTTTGTGTAAGGAATCCTTCCCTACCTCAAAATGGTATAGACATTTGCCTACAGTATCTTCTAAGATTTATAGTTTCACCACCGACATATACATTTTTAATAAACCTGGAACTCATTTTCATATGTAGTAGAAGGTAGCAATTTGACTTCACTTGGGTAACCGATTGCCCTAGAACAACATATTAAAGAGTTGAGTCTTTCTTATTGATTTATAATGCCCACTGCGTCATAAATCGAGTTTCCAAATAGACATGTGTCTACTTGTTCTGCTATTTCTATATGTCTATTGATACACCTAAACCACACTGTTTTAATGTCTCTGGAGATAATAAATCTTGATACCAATAAGGCAAATTTCCTCCTTTCTTCTTTGTTATTCTTCTTCAGGAAGAATGGGGTGTTTTTGAGCTCTGTTCATCCACATAAATTTCAGAATCGCTTTATTAATTTGTATGAAAAACCCTGTGGGGATTTTTTTTTTTTTAATTGAAAATGCATTGAATTAGAGGTGGCTTTGGGGAGAGCTGACATCTTGGTAAAATTATCTTCCTATCCAGGAACACAGTATGTCCACCTACCTATGCCTTTCAAAATTTTTCAATAAAATCTTATAATTTCTCCATCTATGTTTTGCATATCAGTTAGGTCTATTCCTAGGTATTTCATAAAAGTTTTTATGAAATTTTAAAATGGTCTATTGCTATTCTAAATGATCTCTTTTCATTTATTTTTTAAAAAATATTTTATTTATTTATTCATGAGAGACAGAGAGAGAGAGAGAGAGGTAGAGACACAGGCAGAGGGAGAAGCAAGCTCCATGCAGGGAGCCGGATGTGGGACTCGATCCCAGGACACTGGGGTCATGCCCTGAGCCAAAGGCAGATGCCCAACCGCTGAACCACTCAGGGGCCCCTAAATGATCGATTTTTAAAGTTACATTTTCTAATGTAACTGTAGCTGTTTATTAAAATGCAAATTATTTTTGTATATTATTTATTTTACCCAGAACTTTCGTTAAATTCCCTTCTTGATGTGTATTAACTCGTAGATTATTTTGCATTTTGTATGCGGGCAATCCTGCTGTCTGTAAGTAATGCTAGCTTTGTTTCTTTCTTCGCAATTATGATTTATTTGTTTTTCTTGCACTGGCTAGGAGCCCCAGTACAATGTTAACTATAAATGATGACAGCAGGCATTTTATCTTTCTTCAGATTTTAAAGAGAATAATTTCAACAGTAATTATGATACTTGCTGCAGGTTATTGTCGGTGCCCTTTATGCATTATGGATGTTTACTTCTTTTCCTAGTTTGCTAAGCATTTTTTTAAATCACTAATATAATAAGAGTGAACATGTATTACCACATGCAAGGACTTTTCTAGATGCTTTACATATATAAAATTATTTTAATCCTCACAACAAATGTATGAAGAAAGTACGATTATTATCTTCATCTTACAGATGAAGTTTGGAGAGATAAAATTACTTGCTGAAGGTTCCAAAGCTCCTAATGGTACAGTCAGCGTTCAAAACCAGGAAGCCTGGCTCAGAGTCCATGTTTTCTCTCCTACCGATCAGAGATGTTGAGTTATCAAACCCTTCTTGCACATCTGCTGAAATGATTTATGGCTTCTCTTTTATTTTATCAATGTGCTGAATTACCTGAATCATTTTTCTCAGAGGAATCCAATGTTGCAAGTCTGATATAAACCTATCTTGGTCATGACGTATAAACGTTTTTCCTCCTTGCTGGATTCAGTTTGCTAATATTTGTGAAGGATTTAGCATCTATGCTAATGAGTTAGACCGGCCTACAGTTTTCCTCCTTTGTGCTGTCCTTTTGGTTCTGGCATCAGATGTAGGCTAATCTCTCACCAAGTTGGAGAGAACTCCTTTTTCTAATATCTGGAGAAGTTTTAAAAATTGTAAATGTTCCTCAAATACTTGGAAGAACTTTTCACCTATCAGACTGCTGGACCATGTTTTCTCTGTGGGAAAAATGCTTAGCCACCGAAGGAATTCTTTTCAGTGATATAGGACTATTCAGGTTTTCTATCTCTTCTTGAGTCTGTTTTGGTAAACGATCTTTTTTCTATGAATTCACACATTCCATCAAAATTTTCAGATGTATTAACATATAGTTTTAAATAGTATCCTTTGTTTCTGCTCAGCCTGTAATGCATCCTTTTTCATTCTTAGTGTTTATTTTTGCCATTTCTTTTTCCCCATGATTAATCATGACAAAGGTCGGTCCATATTATTAACCATTGCAAAAAGATAATCTTTGAATTTCATTATCCTCTCTATATTTTACTTCATTAATTCTTGCCCTTCATTGTTTTCTTCTAACTTTTTAAACATTATTCTACTTTTTTCTTTCATTCTTGAAAAGTTATTTGGCGTTATTAGTCAGGTTGGGCTAACCGCCATAACAACCTCCAAACCTCGGTAGCCTAATGTGGTACAGTTCAGTGGACCGGCATGCATGACTTGGCGCTACTTAAAGTCATTGAGGAGCTTGAGTCCCTTTCATCGGTTGGCTCCACCGCGCTCTAGAGCCAGGGGGGTTCTACAAAGGATCCTTTGCATCTAGAAAGTAGATTCTCGCAAAGGAAGTTTTAAGGGTTAGATCTAGAAGCTGGTTACATTTCATCTGCCCATACACTATAGCCCATAACTCAGCCTCATGATCATATCAACTGCAGGAGGCTGGGTAATCTCTGACATGAATCCTCCTCTTGTTGATTTTGAGCCTTTTTTTTTTTCTTTTTCAGAGTAAGCATAAGGCTGATAATTTCCTTCTACATTTGATCTGAAGTGTACAAGTTTTTATATACAGTTTTATTATTAATTCTAACTATTTTTCTCTTTTCCATTATGCTTTTTGTGGTTGTTGTTCAATCATTAATTGTCTAAGAGAGTATTTTAAAATTTCCAAGTGTAAAATATATATATATATATATATATATATATATGTATGTATCTTATTATTGAGTTCCAACTTAACTGCATTGTGGTCAGTGTGGTCAACATGATGCCATTCGTTTAAAGTCTGTTCAGGCTAGCTTCATGGCCTAGTATGTAGCAATTTTCATAAATGTTTCATGTGTACCTTAAAACAATGCTATTGTCCATCTGTTGGGCACAATGGTCTATGTGTATCCATTATACCAAGCTCATGAATAGTGCTATTCATAGCTTCTATATCCTTGTTACTTCTTTGCCTGCTTGATATATTAACTGCTGAAAGAAGAATGGTACACTATCACAATGATTTTTTTTTTAAATAATTCTATCAATTCCTGCTTTAGATGTTTTGCAGCTATGTTTAAAATATATTTGGGGGCTCTGTGTTTAGGTACGTACCGGCTCAGAATGGTTATATTTTCCTAGTGAAGTAAACATTCTAACCTTTTGTAATTATTCTATTTATAATTAATAATGGTGTTCTTAAAGATTTTATACGTTACCAATACAGTTATATTAAGGGTTATTTTTTATTTGTTTATTTTAGTTTTAGTTTTTTTTTTTTTTTTTTTTTTTTTGGTTTTGACTAGTATTTACTCAGAATATCTTTACTCTGTTCTTCAACTTTCTACCTTTTGGGGTCCTGTATTTAAGTGTGTCTTTACTAAAGAAGACATAGCTGGTTTTTTAAAAATCTAGTCTGATGATTTTGTCTTTTAACTGGAGCACTTGAGTTAAATTACTTGTGATTATTGATAATTTCTACTTATTCATACTTGTCCCAGTATTTCTGTTTCTCCTCTGCCTTCCTCCACCTCTCCCCACCTTTTCTCACTCTTCTTCTTCCTTTCCTCCTCCTCCCCTGGTACTTACCCTCTTTTGGATTGATTGAAGTTATTTTTCTCTTTCTGTATTTTGTTTGAAAGTTATATATCTTTAAAAAAAAAAAAGAAAGAAAGTTATATATTCTGAGTGTATTATTTTAGGCCTTACTCTAGTTATTCCCTGTATGAACACTTAAAGTTTAAAGATAATAAATATCTTTCTATATTTTATCTCTGATCACTCCTTTCCCAAATTACATCTAGTTTTTTCCCAGGATTGTAGTCTTTTATTAAATATTATCATGCTTATTATTACTTGCAGCCAGTGGTTTTTACCTACCCAAATATTTAAAAATATCTTTACTGGGCAGCCCCGTGGCTCAGCGGTTTAGCGCCGCTGTCAGCCCAGGGCCCGATCCTGGAGACCTGGGATCAAGTCCCACATCGGGCTCCCTGCATAGAGCCTGCTTCTTCCTCTGCCTGTGTCTCCACCTCTCTCTCTCTCTCTGTATCTCTCATGAATAAATATATAAAATCTTTAAAAAAATAAAAAATAAAAATATCTTTACTGATCATTCTTTCATGCATCTCAGAACCTATTTATAGTATCATTTTTCTTCTATCTGAAGTATAGGATGGAAATTATTCACTTTGTTCATAGTAAATTCTCTGTTTTTCTGAAGAAGTCTCTTTTGACCTCATAGTAATAAATGCAGAAAAGTAAAATTACTGTATCACTGAGAGGTTTATGCATGTTAAGGCTTTTGATACATGTTAATTCATTTTTCTGCAGAGATATTAATTCAACTTATAGACCAACAGTGTATGCGTGTGAGAGAGAGGGTGCATGTGAGCAGGAGAAGGGGCAGGAGAGGGAGAACGAGAATCTCAAGTAGACTCCCCACTGAGTGCGAGACCCAGTGGGGGATTTGATCTCAGGACTCTAAGATCATGACCTGAGCTGAAACCAAGAGTTGAAAGCTCAACTGACTGAGTCACCCAGGAGCCCCTAAATAAATTCTTTAAAATTATTTATTTATTTATTTATTTGAGAGAAAGAGTAAGAGAGAGAAAGAGAGGGAGAGAGCGCACACAAGCCAAGGAAGAGTAGAGAAGCAGATTCCCCACCTAGCGGAGAGCCTGACTCAGAACTCAATCCCAGGACTCTAGGATCATGCCCTGAGCCGAAAGCAGGTGATTAACTGGCTGAGCCACACAGGTGCCCTAGATAATTCTTTTTAATGCTTGCTAAATTGAGAGGTAGTAATTGTCATGTAATTGTAAAGTCTGCTTCATATTTTTAAAATAAACTACCTGTTCCCTTTTTGTGCAATTGCCTATTACAGTGTATTTTTCTTATTGACTTATAAGAACTCTATTGTTAAATTTTTAACTGTCATATATGCTGTAAATTTTTTAAAGATTTATTTCTTTATTTATTTGAGAGTGAGAGAGCACATACCAGTGGGTGGGGCAGAGGGAGAGGGAGAAAGAATCTCAAGGGGACTCCATGCTGAGCACAGAGCCCAAAGTGGGGCTCCATCTCACGACTTTATCTGAAACCAAGTGTCAGACTCCTAACCGACCAAGCCATCCCAGGGCCCCTGTGCTGTAAAATTTTAAAACTAATTTGCCATTTGCCTTTTAACTTTGTGTATGGTCTTTGGAAAACTCAAAATTGTTTTGTTATATAATCAACTCTATACAAAGTTTTCATCTTTGATGAAGGCTTAGCAAGTAATTTCTTCCAGCACCGAGATGAAATGGATAACAACTCATTATTTTTCCTACTGTTTTTACATGCGTGCTCTATTACTGTCTCTTTAGTTCATTGAAAATGTATTTTGGTGTATGAGGTAAGCCTTGACTTACCTTTTCCTGAATAGTTTATTAGTTATCCAAGCACCATTTCCCTACTTATTGAAAAAGTCATTATTTGTTGTAAGTAACACTATGTCTTTCATTTTTAATTCGTTCAGATAAAGTCTTTCTCCCCATCCCCATAGAATTAGGTCAATGGCCTCAGTTCGGTACGGCTGGAGGTCACATTTAAATCAAGCATTTACTTCCAATTCTGTACGATTGCCTCCTAGTCCCCCCTTCTTTGATTTTTATTAATTGAGTCGAGAGAAGAAAAGATATGTGTGTGGGTGAGTCTCTGTGTGTGGGCCTTTTGAGAAATTGGAAGAGACATTAACATCTCGAGGAATAATCAATACATATTTGAGCTCTCTACAAGCCAGGGACTGAATGAGGAGAAGAGGATCCAGGAATGGATAAGGGCCAGTCCCTGCTTCCATGGAATCGATATTCCAGTTGGAGAGGAAACAGATGCACACGTACAGGGACACAGATAAAAATGATAGCTGACTTCTCAACAAAGCTGTAAGTCAAAAAATAACAGTGACATCTCTGGAACATTGGAATGGAAACAGAGAACTGCCACCCTAGGATTCTAGATGACCCCCAATTTTTTTTTTTTTTCAAAAATTAACGATTGGGATAATGCAGTGTTGGCTTAAGCTGAATCTCCTGGGGCACATGTGGAAACAGTTTTCCAGGGGAAACAGTTTTCCAGGGGAAATCTATGTTTTTATTTTTTTTAAGTCTTATTTTTGTAACACACAACAACTCCCTCTCCCCCCTCGCCCTCAGAAAACTTAGTGGACTGCTCAGGATTTCTGAAGGGGAAGTTACATTTTAGAACTTTTTCCGTTTTATAATGTAACAGTAGCTATTACATTACATAACTATTTTGAATCCTATTACATTTAAAAGTAGACTTGTTTTAATTTTTATCGGTAATAACATTCAACGTATAGTTATTGTATTTGGAATTAAGTACTTGAATTCACTCATTATCTCAGTAAATATTTAGTGAGCACTAGTACGTGCCTGAGTTCTATCTACGTGCTGGGGATAAGAGATAAATTACATCTCTGCCCTCAGGGAGAGTAATAATCAGTAAATCAAATTAAATTAACATTTAATTCATTTTATCAGCTCATTTCCCTAAATATAACACCCTGACTTCATCAAGTTTTCTGAGATTCTGATCCAAAGAACTGCTATCTTTAATAGCACAAATCACCTAAAAGAAAGTGGTCAATGCTGTATTTTCTCTTTTTACAGTTAAAATAACTGTAAAAAGAGGAGGGGGGTTCTGAGGGTAGAGATAAAAGGTGTTCCAGTCTTCTTGCTCATTGCAGATGGAGTCTCTCCCTCTAAACGATGCCATTTACACTTTGTAGAACCTCTTCCTTCGACCTTCCCCAGAACAGGACACTTTCAGGAGTGTGGACTCTTAGACCTTCTACAGCTTTTGATGGCACTTGGCAGCCCCCTCGTGGCCAAATCCTGCATCTGACAAAAGTCTTCCATCTGGCGGAGGCGGTCAGGTGTGAAGTGTACTCCCTGTTTGTAACCTACTTTGAAATGTATTTTTAAAAAGCCAATAGGATGGATTTATGGGTGAATAGAGAGATGTGTCGGTGGTTAGATACGTGACAAAGCAGACACAGCTATGCTAATTGCTGAATCCAGGCGATGGGCATACAGGTCACCGTATAAATATTTCAGCTTTTCTGTGAACATTTATAAAACATTGAATAAAAATCTCTCTGGTAGGCTCTGACAAAAATGGAGGAGAAGTAACAACTTCTTCCCCCATGAATAGTAGCTGAGAAAATGCACTGTCAAGAGACCTGCAGTACAAGAAATGTTCAAAGAAGTTCTTTAGGCGGAAGCAAGATGATGCCAAATTAAAACCTGGATCTACACGAAAGAATAGAGAGCATGGCAAATGGTAAATGTAAACTTTTTTTTCCTTATTAAAAATATCTTTAAGGGCACGTGGGTGGCTCAGTAGTTGAGCATCTGCCTCTGGCTCAGGTCGTGACCCCGGGGTCCCGGGATCAAGTCCCACATCAGGATCCCCACAGGGAACCTGCAGCTCCTTCTGCCTGTGTCTCTGCCTCTCTCTGTGTGTCTCTCATAAATAAATAAATAAAATATTTAAATAAATAAATAAATATATATCTTTAAAAGATAATTGAGTTTTTAAAGCAGAAATAATCATGTATTTGGGGTTTATAACTTATGTAGAGGGGAAAGGCATGGCAGCCCAGATGAGAGGAGAAAATGCAAGGTGGGGTTCTTGCTCTGGATGGGAAGAAGCATGTTATTTGAATTGTAACTGTGACAAATTAAAGATATATAGTATACACCCTGGACAAATTCACAATTTTGTTGGCCATGTCAACACTCCATTTTCAGTAATTGAAAGACCAAATGGAAAGAAAATCAGTAAGGATGTAGAAGGTTCGAGCACCATCAACCAACTCCACGTAATCGACATTTATGTAACACTCCCCGCAGCGACAGCAGAGTGCACATCCTTTCCAGTGCACAGGGAATATTTTACACAATAGGCCATATTTGGGGCCATGAAACACGTTTCATTAGATTTTAAAAAGATAAAATCATAATAGTGTGTTACCTAACTGCAGTAGAATTAAGCAGAAGTCAAGAAAATCTCACCTCTTTCACAATCACACAGCACATTTCTAAATAATCCACGGGGCAACGAAGAAATCATAATGTAACTTAGAAAATAACTTGAACTGAATGCAAATGAAGATGTGTATCAAAGCTTGTGGATATAGTTAAAACAGTGTTTAAAGGGAAATTGACAGTATTAAATACTGATGGGTTATAAATGAACACAGTTTGAAAATCTGTGATCTCGAGAAGCCATCAGGAGTTAGGGTCTTTTGTCCTTGTACCTTCTTGGAAGGTCAGGCCCGCACTCGGCCCTTAGAAATGCAGAAAGGGCTCTTGGCCCATCTCTGTTTGGGGCGGTGGGCCTCTGCGGTCTGGGCTGAAGCCCTGCCCTCCCCGCCGACTGCAGGACCCTACAGCAGAAAAAGTCCTCAGGAGAACAGTTGCTACAGGCCGAGGTGTCCAGCCACTGCCTCACAGTTTCTAAGAACTTCTTTCTTTGCTCATGGCCCCGGTTTGGCCTGCTGCCGCAGCAAGGCAAAGACAGCAAAGGAGAAAACCCAAGGGAAACAGCTCTCGATAGGTTCTCCTGGTGGGGGCAGGAGAGGACCGTGGCCTGTACAAAGTCATCTAGTCCATGCCCCTGCCTCTGGAGGTCCTCCGTCTATTTTGGGTGGACAGTTCTCTCTCGAATCCAGAAAGCTTTCCCTGGCTTACGTATTCCCAAGCCTCAGGAAGGTGTCTTGGGCATCCCCCCTCTCATCCCTCCCCCTGCATCTGATCCGCAGTTGGGCATGAGAGGAGATGGGGAAGCACAGGCTGGAGCCCAGCACTGGGAATGCAAAGCAGAGCTGTCGGGCCACCTGCTGGGCCTTGGGGCCGACCCACCTGCCCCCCGGGACAGGATGGGGCTCAGCCTCCCTGGGGCTCCCTCCTTCCTTCTCACCTCCCGGGAACTCTGGAGTGTTTCCTGGGAGCCTGGGAGGTTCAGGACCCGTGTCTGGAGAATGAGGGAGGGTGAGAGTTTCTGCAGGAGGCCACGTCGAGGCCCTTCTGTGCAAAGGGAGGCAACCCATCATGTGTGTGACACAGGGCAGCGGGGACCGTGAAGAAGGTGAGGAGGGACCCACAGAGCCCTGAACGAGACACAAATCCCCATGCACCTGGGGGTTTCTCTCAGCACCTTCCGACAGGGGCCCCAGGTCACATCCTGGAGTAGGATTTCCCCAGCGCAGACTCTTCCCGGCCCCAGGAAGGACAGGCAAAGGGCGGCTCTGTGCAGCCCTGGCTCCGTGTTCCCCACACGATGACACCAGGAAAGCCTCTTGCTCTGTTGCTCACAGGATTTTGGCCGGAGGAGCGTGGGGCACGTGGGTGAAGAGTGAGGGGAGGTCTCTCCATCACACAGACCCTCTAACCCCATTCTGATTCTCTGCCCTGGGAAGCTGAGGCGCAGAATCCACCCATCCTCCCAGCCGGGGCCTGGAACGAAGGCTCTGCCTCCAACACACCAACTCCACAGTCGTTGCAAATGACAGGCTCACGTTAGCCTAATGTTTTAATGGCGAAAAGCACAGAAAGCAGCCCCCCTGCACCCCCCGATGCCCTGGCCCTCACGCAGGTGACCTCCTCGTTCCTCCCTCCTCTATTCACGGCAGGCCCAGCTCTTTCTGCTCTCCCTCCAGGAACCTGCGTCCAGAAAACGAGGACTTGGCCTCCCTCTTGCAGACAGGTTGTCTCCGGGTGTCCCGAAGTAGAGAAGAAAGGCGCCACGTGGTGAGAGTGGAGGAGGTTCACCGTCATCTGTCCAGGGACCTGGCTTGGGGTGGAGAGGCTGAATGGCCCCCATCTTCCCCAGGTGTCCCCCATCTGTTAGGACTAGCTCTCTGGGCCAGTGCAGGTGTCAGGAGGGAGGTTTTGGGGATCTGTCCTCGTGCCACGGCTGTGGAGCCAGGTGGGGCTATCCCTGGGGGAGGTGACACTGGGAGCTGGATCATGCGACACACAGAGCCCCAGGCTATCCGGCCGGTCCTGGGGGAGCCGCTGCCCTCCCACCCCCAGCCCGTGGTGAAGCTCACACAGCAACAAGGTCGGCCCAGGGGCTCTGCCAGCAGGCGCTGTGGCTTCAAATGCAGAGACCCCGCTTGCTCGCCGAGCTCGGACAAGTTCCTTCCCTGACGACCACCCCCAAACACAGGACTAGGTGTGTGCACACACGGGGGGCACTTATGGAGTGGCTCCCGGGGCCCCTGGCATAGGTGCCGCAGACAGAAAAGGGGCTCCGGTTGGTGAACCCGGTTTTTCCACAAAGGTTAACTCTGAATAATTTAAAATGTTTGCTTTGTTCTCTATTCAAAACACAAGGTGTTTAATTACTATCAAGGAAAAACATCCTCTTACTGACAAGTGTTACTGCTTTACTGACGAGGGCACTAGCGGTAGGGAAGCCAGCGAGGCTTCCTGAGCACTCCGGTCCGGGTCTGCGTGTTCCCGAAGGTGTAACACAGGCCCTTGGTCTCCCATCGTGAGAGGTGCCGCGGGCCGCCCGGGGGCCTGGGGGGCGGGGGGGCGCATACACGGTCCCGCCGGCCGAGCGCCGGTGCTCCGCAGTCTAGGGCGACGTTGCACCTTGCAGGTGGGCAAATCACGGGCCCAGGAGGGCGAGCGCCGTCCAGCTTAAGTCACAGAGTTGCTGTAGCGCCTCGGCGGCTAGAGGACCTCAGTATCCCGACCTCCAGGCCGACCACCCTGAGGGGACCGGGAGGGCTCCCAGGCGGGGGGCTACTCCTCCGACCCTCCTTCCTCCTCCTCCTCCTCCTCTTCCTCACGACCCACGACGATGAGGGTGGCGGTGCTGACGGCCTGGCCCAGCGCGTTCTCGGCCACGGCCTTGTACTGGCCGCCGTCCCTGAGGGAGACGCTGGGGATGACGAGGGAGCACACGCCCAGCACGTCGGTGCTGTACGCTGTGGGGTGGCCCGCCAGGCTCTGGTCGTCCTTGAACCAGGTGACGTGGGGCCGGGGCCAGCCCTGCACGGCGCAGCTCATGCAGCACTCGCAGCCCTGCGGCAGCAGGTGAGTCCGCAGGCCCACCAGGAAGCGGGGCTTCTGGCTCAGGTCGGGCTCCCGGTGGCCTGGAGCCTTCACCGTGAACTTGTCTGTGGCGGAGAGCAGGTGAGAGAGAGAGAGGGTGAGCGGGCGACAAGGGCCGGCCGGGGCGGGCGGCGGGCAGCAAGCTCCTCGTCCCAAAGTTCCAAAGCACTTTCTGGGACTTTCTGCCACAATCTTACCTGTAAATTTAGCTCCCGTGGTTCAACTCACTTTTTTATCCTTTTCTTATAATACATTTTGGATTTTTTTTTTTACACTACAAGCTAACACCCATTTCACTGTGGCCAGACTGTGTAAGAAAGTCCAAAGGGGAAGGAATAAAAACCAAGCCTAACTTCCCTGCCTGTCAATGACCAGAGCTAACCTTTAGGGGTGGAGCCTTCCAGACATCTTTGTGTTTTAGAAATATGGAATCATACATTCCGTTTTATAATCCGCCTTTTCCAGTGACTGTTTTGAAGGCCCACATCTATTTGACTGTAAAATATGCTTGGTTTTCAGAGAAACATCAACCTCATTGCCATACGGCCTGCCGCTCATCTGAGACCCCACCCAAAGGCAGGCGCCCTGGACAGGCGGACCCCACAGCCCTCTGCTGTCTCCCGACGCCCCCCCCAACCCGGGTCAGGGCCGCCCTGCAGGGTGGGCAGGGCCACAGGTCCCGGCCGCTGGCTGGTCAAGGGGCCAGCGACACACGGGCCACCCCTCAGCCCCCAAGCTCACCCCGATGGCGGGGGATGCGCCAGGGCTCGCTGGTGTCCGAGGGCAGGCTGGCCCCCAGCTCGTTCTTGGCCACCACCCGGAAGTGGTACTCGTGGCCGGGGAGCACGCCCAGGAAGGTGTAGTGGTTGGTGTGCACGCGGTCGGCCGCCTGCTGCCAGCGCCCGCGCGCCGACGAGCGCATCAGGACCTCGTAGTACAGGGGGTCCTCCCCGGCCTCATCTGGGGAGGCCTCCCACTCGGCCGTCACCGTCCCAGGCACGTTCTCCTGCAGGCGGATGGGTCCAGGCGCCCTCGGGCACGCTGCACGGGAAAGCAACGGGGGCTAAGTTTGGGGGGGACCCCGCAGGGCCCTCCCCCAGGTCCTCAAGTGCAGGCAGCGGGAGCCAGACTGTCCGCCGGGGCTCGACAGTTGCCTCTAGAGCAGGGGGAACCTCGCCCTGGGTCGTGTCTGTAGCCTAGAATCTCCTCCGGGGAGAGGCCGTGGCGTAACCATCCCTAAGGTCCTGGGGCAGAGCGATGGACCCCTCACCCTGCCCAGACCCCCAGTCTCTGCCTGTCCTGTCTCTCCTCTAGCGCTTCGGAAGGGCTGGTGGCAGTGTCACCGTGTATTCCCAGGCAGCAGAGGGTAGCTGAGGCCTGTGACCAGGCCGGAGGGGGAGCCCTGCGCCTCGGTGAAGGGGTGAGGGGCAGGCGGGCACCGGGAGCCCCGCCCAGGCCGGCCTCACCTGCCACCCTGAGGGAGAAGCGGTAGGTAGCCTCCTCGCCCTGCAGGCTCCTCAGCACCACGGTGTAGAGGCCGCTGTCGGAGAGGCTGGCCGCAGGAATCAGCAGCTGGGTGAGGCCCTCCTTGGTGGAGGTCACATTTCTTTTAGGCAAGGGCAGGCCATCCTTCAGCCAGGTGACCTCAGGTATGGGTGCGGCCTGGGACACGAGAGCAAACGGGGGTCAGGAGGGGAAGCTCTGGGAGCGATGCACGTGAGCTGGGCCTAGGGTGTAAGTAGGGGGAAGGGAACTCCCAGGGGAGAGGCCGCTTGAGAGCGGCTGGTGCAGGAGGTGGGGTGGAGCAAGCAGGAAAGGGAGTCAGCAGCCCCCACTCCCCGCGAGACTCCCGGGGCCTGGGCGCACTGGCGTCAAGCGGACACCGCGGTCACTCCGCCCACAGGATTGTTCTGAGGACGGAAGAATCTAAGGACACATGGGAGGCACAGGGCACGGGGTCGGGGAGCTCTCAGGGTGTGTTAGATTCTCGTCCCCATCACTGCCCTTAGTGTGGTCTCGTGGTCAAGAACAGGTCATTTAGAGTAACTTCTGAGTGAGTCAAGCTCCGCCGCCTAGGAGTTCCCACTCAGATGATGATGATGATTTTAATAATAATAATAATAATTAATAGATGACACAAACGGGGTGTCTGCCGTATGCCAGGCACTACTTACGTGCCCTCCATGTATTAAGTCCCTGAATCCTCAGAAAAATCCTTGGAGATATGTTACTATTATCCCCATTTGATGGATGAGGAAGTTGGAGCCCGGAGAGGTTAAGGTATTTGTCCCTCGAGCGAGGGAATGATGCTGCTAGGTCCCACCCCGGGCCGCCGGCTGGAGACCCAAAGGACAGGCGGCGAGCGGTGAGCGAGCGAGAGCCACAGGGCCGAGTCCGGCTCCCTGGGCCGCTGTGGGCCCCCTCCCTCCTCCCCATCAGAAATACCTCAAAGGAGATAGGCACACGAACAGTGTCCCCAGCTCTGACCATCCGCGAGTCCTTTGTGCCGGAGTCCATGAGGAACTTGGGACGGACTGGAACACAGAAGACGGGGCGTCACCTCCCGCCACGCTTGGCCCCAGCCCCGGGGCTCCCACAAGGCCAAGCTGGAGGGGCGTGTCTGGGCCAGACTGGCTGATGTAGAGATCCACGGAGGGTGGGGGTGGGCCCTCCGGAGGATTTGCAGAGGGGAGCTGGGAGGAGAATCCTGGGGCACAGCGGGGGGAGCTGCAGGAGCTGGGGGGCGTGCTAGCTGGGAAGGAAGGGGAGCTGAGAAGGGAAGCCCTCAAGGGGCCGGTGAGGGTTGGACCAGAACAGAGGACAGTGCAAAAGTCGTCGGACTCTGGTTTTGCAGGTGAGAAAACACTGATCTGAGGCAGGAAGTGACAGGCTGGAGACCACATCAGGTCGGGGGCAGAGCCAGGACGAGGTTCCAGGATTGCTTGCCTCTCTTATTGTTACTATGGCAACTAGGGCCTGTTGGGATGACGGCCCAGGCCACCCTGGGTCGAAGGTTTGCTGCTTCCAAGCAATTAAATCCAAGGGAAAAGACGATCCATCTTTGGATAACAGGGAGCTGGGTGTCCTCTACTCTGAACATGAACCGTGGGTGCGGAGCAGCACTTACACCTTCTTAGGTCACGCTTCGGAAGCAGCAAAGAATCCTGCGGGGAGTCACCTCTTTAAATCCTGGCTCTGCCACATACCAGTGGTGTGACCCAGAGCAGAGCACCTTTGACCTCAGCTTCCCTATCTGGAAACTGGGGGTGCAAACATCAACCTCGTAGGATTTTCACGAGTCGTAAGGAGATAACGTTTCTGAATGGGCCTGCCTGGTCCAGCGCCTAACGGCTGCTTGGGAAACAGCACGTCATTACACCCGGGAAGGGGATCCTGACTCAGCAGGTGCATAGCTGTGGCTCAGAGGTCCCTCTCAGGAAGGGCCTGCAGCAAGGAGGAGATGGCACTCACCGGTCACCGGCATGGCTTGCACTACTGTGTCCAGGGCCGTGGGCTGGCCGCGGCCCCCGTCGTTAACTGCTGTCACCCTTACGAAGTAGCCCTCTTGGGGCCGAAGCCCTTTGACTGTGAAGGTGGTGGCTGGCACGGTGCCCGGGTGGCACGGGCTCCACTGCAGACCATCTGAGCCTCGCAGCTCCACCACGTACCCCTGGGCTGCATCCCCATCCTGAGCATCCGGCGGGGCCCAGCTCAAGGTGATACTGGTGTGCGACGTGTCTGTGACTTGCAGCTCCCTCACGGGCCCAGGGACTCCTGGCCAGGCACCATGGGGATGTTAGGGATGGCATCGCCCTCTCTCGAGGGAGGCCACTCAGTGTGGCTGTTCATTAGCTTTCCTGTGGGAGGCTGGGAATTTCTTTCGCTTACGGCTTCTGCCTCTAGACTTCCCGAAAGCACCTACCTGGAACCAGATCCTACTCTAGCCTCTACTCTGCCTCCTCTGGGTACCACAGATCCCAGCCCACCTGCTCCAGAAGGTTTCCCCGCACTCAGTCCCCTCCTCCACCCACCTGTCAACCCACTACCCCGAACGACCCTTCTGTAATTCCTGAAATCTGGCACCTTAGTTGATGACTGCCTGGGCTCCAAAATCCCTGAAGACTAGAATTCTGGATCTTTTGATTCTAAGCTCTAAGTTAGTCAAGACTGCCCTTTGGACACTCGTCCGTACTTAGTCTTCACCTGTTAAGTGGGAGAGATGGTAACACCCAAGGGGGGCTGGGAACAAAGCTGTGAGGTGTGTAGACGGCTCTGTCAAGTGCAGACGAGTCTCCTCAGGCTGCTTGCACCCCGGAATCATGTGGGGAGCTTTAAAAACACCAGTGCCTAGGTCTCATCCCCGGAGACGTGGGGGGCAGCCCAGGCAGCAGGATTTGTAAGCACTGCCTGGGTGTTTCTAAATTTAGGCAAGGGCAGTGTCTTCCCAAACTTTAATTTGTTCATGAATCAGCCCGGGGATTGGGTTAAAACTACGGATCCTAATTCAGAAGGCCTGGGGGAGGCCTGAGATTCAGCATTCCTGAGAAGCCCCCAGTAAGGCTGCCGGTCCTGGGGTCATGCTCAGCAGCAAGGGTCTAGGAAATGTCACGACCGGGGTGGCTACTGTGGGACGCTGCTGCTGCTGCTGCTGCTGCTCCCTCCGTTCCCCATCAAGGGCAAGAGCAAGGGAGGGAGAGGTGGATAAACTAGGACGGGGCTGGTCCGCTTGCAAGGAATAAAATGCATGTGTCCGCTTTCCCCTCTCCATCCCACACGCTGGCCCTTCTAGGACTGAAACTTAGATGCCAGTCTATCCACTCAACTTGTACAACGTTCTACGTTTGCCGGATCCATTCCAGCGGCCCGGACACCCGCAGTGCGCCAGGCCCTGGAGGAAGACAACGGTGCTCCCAGGGGCTGACCCCGTGGCCCATCCAGCGTGCTGCCCCCGGGATGGCTCCTTGTTAGCGGGCTTAAAAGGGCTCATGAGATAAGAGGCTCTTGACAGGCATACAGAGCAGCGTTTCCTAAGGTGTATGCCTCGGAATGAGGCTTTTTTTTTTTATATATAGGTATTTTGTAGAAACGTTATTCTCTACTCAAATTCGGGAAGTTTGGCTCAAAGGAGGACAGGCCCCTTTCCCGTAGGCCCTGCCAACGTCATGAGCTGGGTGCTGTAAGCATCTTGCGGCACAGGTCGCTGTTTGTGCTGTTCCCAACACGGCTTAGACAGCCGCCCGTGCCTGGATGTGTGAAACCGCAGGGAGGGAAGCAGAGACCGGGATTTATTCACTTACTTCCGGGCACGATGTTAGCCATCGTGATGGTCATGAGCAAACATCTGGTGTAGAGTCAATGGTGAGGTTCCAGCGCCCCCACAGTCATGACAAGTCCCCCCTTGGGCGGATGGGTGGTTATACAATAGGAACAGGTGGGCCAGCTCCAGGACTGAGGGGCCCAGGGGCCCAACAGTGAGTAACCTTGGGAAGGGCTGCTTCTAATCCCCACCGCTTGGCCTCTGGGCCTATTGATCTCGAGCCCCCCTGGGCCCCTAAAATAGGTCTCAGCCCAGAAGCCTTCCAGCCTTCCTGACCATTTCCTTCAGGGCTGGCCCTGACCTACCTCCAGCCCCCGTCCTGTCCCACGGGCTCCAGAGCTCTCCCCAGCTCCCCCCACCCCCACCTGGGGTGGTGCTCTACTTACTCATGGGGTCCCGAGCGAAGACGGCATCCGACGGGGGCCCAGGCTCTCCGGGGCCGGCGGGCGACACAGCCGTGACCCGGAACTCGTACTGACAGCCCTGCCGCACGTCCGTCACCGTCCACCTCCTCTCTGCGGGAAGCCCACCCGCATTAGTCCCACCCTGAAGCACCAGGCGACGGGCAGGCAGGTGGCTCGTGCCTCCAAGCTCTGGAGAAGACCAAGCTCAGGGCTAACACATCCTCTCTACGGCCCGGCCGGTGGGTCGGGGTGACTCGGTTGTCTCCGGGGTAAAAAGATCACCGCTCAGGGCATCAGAGGCCCCAGCCCCGGTCCGGCTGTGCCGCTACCTTGCTGGGCAGGCTGACAGGTGCCTTAACCTCTGCGGCTCTCTCTGCCTTGCAGGCTTATCCCTGTTGCTATAAATCTGTGTAGATCAATAAAGGAGACAGGATGACCGGGACGCTGGGAGAATGCCCTTAGGTAACTGCCGTCTTGCCAGAGACGCAGGTCCTGAGGTCCTGAGGGGCACGGCCCTGGCTCGAAACCCGGCCTCCTGACAAGCTGCTCAGGGCTTCGAACCTGTTCTCTCTCCTGCAAACATAGGCTTGGACTTTTCTGAGTCCTTGCTCATCCCGGAAAGAACTTGGAAACTGTAGGGAAGTTGGTACCACGGGGACGCGCCTCCTCATGTCATGGATGAGAAAGGGAAGATGTGGCTTCCATCCCAACCCCTCGGTTAGACCAGGGTTTCCTAACCTTGGCGCTGTTAGCATTTGTGGCCAGATAACTCTTGGTTTGGAGCCACGGGGATGCGGACAGCAGCGTGGCCCGTGACTCGCAGGATGTTTAGCAGCATCTCTGGCCTCTTCACACTGCCCCCCACCTCGCCGGCCGCAGTTATGACAGCCAGACACTGCCAGGCGATTGCCAAATGTCCCCAGGGTTGAAGCCCCCCAAGCGAGACCCCGTGTACTAAAGGCATCAGGGATGGAGATGCCACAGGACCCTGGAGCCAGGAGGTCATCTAGGGAAGCCCTGGAGCCGGGGACAACGTGGAGCACCGGTTCAGGCCCACTCACCAGGCACGGGCTGGGCATTCACCGCCGTCCAGGTGTTGCTTCCCTTCTTGCGCTTCTCGATGAGGTAGCCCAGGATATGGGCGCTGCCAGGGCCCCGAGGTGCCGTCCATGTCAGCGTGATGCCCTGGCTGGAGGCTGCCTGGATGGCCGGGGCCGAGGGCGGCCTCGGGAGAGCTGGCGGGCAGAGAAGGCGCAGGTCAGCCAGCGGCTGGGGAAAAGTGCCAGCTCACGGCGAGGTCCCCGGGGACAGGGAGTGGGGCATCTGGGAGCGGCCACACTGTCGGGGAGGCTCAGGGGGCACCAGGGGGCTGAGCCTGCCTGCCCTAGGATGCGTTCTGCTGGTGGCCCAGGAGCCTAGAGGCAGCCCTGAGGCCCCTTGGGCTCGAGTCCCCTGATAGGTGCTCCAGATGGAGAGCACCTGATGGAGGACGGTGCTGCCCCCCCCCCCCAGGTTCCGACATGCCGCCCCTGCTCCCACAGAGCCACAGCTGGGAGAAGAGCCCATAAACCTTGCTTCCTGATCACCCGCCAACCCCCAAAGGAAGCTGACGTAAGGAGTGTCCGCAGTGACCCCCAGCGTCTGGGGCAGGCCTGCCCGCCCTCTGCGCAGTGGAGAGCCCGGGGCCAGGGCCCGTCCTCTTACCCTCAGGGGCCACCAGCACCTCCGTGGACTCCAGGGCCTCCCCAGCTCCCTCAGAGGTCACAGCCCGCACTCGGAAGGTGTACTTCTTGCCCTGCTCCACGTGGGTATCGGTGAAGGTGGTGCTGTCTGCGGGGGGCTCGCCCACCTTCAACCAGGTGCTCCTGCCAGCTTGCCGCCTCTCCACCACGTAGCGCTCCAGGGCCTGGCCCCCGTCGTCCCGCGGGGGCCTCCAGTGGAGGCAGACACCAGTCCCGTGGCGATCCTGTACCTCGAGGGGACCTTGTGGGGGCTGGGGCTTGTCTGGGGGCCCACCGAGAGGAGCACAAGAGAACGGGGGTCAAGGGAGCTGGAGGGCCGTGATGCTGGACGTCCCCCCTCATCAGCGGGTAAGCCTGCCTTGGGGTAGGATGCCCGGGAGCCTCGGGGTTACCTGCGGAATGCCCGGTCTCCACCCCCAACTGCACACAGGTGCCCGCAGAGGCGACACGGGACGCACCCCTGTGCTGTCCAGGGACCCGCTCAGCCCTCTGGCCACGAGCCGTCCTACGCTGCTGGCGCCCCTCAAGGCTGGGGACCCCATCCCACCCCCACCACTCCCGCGGGCCCGCTGTGTTAGCTCCTCTCCTGAGGGGGGGACAAGGTGCGGGAGGCTGGGACCGTCAGCAGCATGCGTGTGCGGGGTGGAGCAGGGGGGCACCCTCCGCGGGGAGAAGGCTGGGGAGAAGGCTGGGGCTGGCACCTATAACCTGCAGGGTGACCTCCGCCCGCGCGGAGCCTCCCTCGCTGCTCAGTGTCACGCTGTACCGGCCGCCGTCCTTCCTGCCGGCGCTGGGGAGGCACAGCCGGGTGAAGCCGTCCCCCAAGGCCACCTGGGGCCCCCTGCCGCTGCCGCCCGCCACCTCCACTCCGTCCTTTTTCCAGGCAGCCTGGACTGGGAGGTGGCTCTGGAAGGGGATCTTCACGGTCACCGGCTTCCCGGCCTTGACCACCAGTGGCTCTCTCAGGCTCTCTGTCACGTCAGGAGCAATGACAGGGCGATCTAGAGACACAGCAGGCGGGGAGTCAAAGGCAGCCGGGGCTCTGTGCCGGGGGGGGGGGTGGTGGGCAAGCGGACCCAGAGAAGGAAGCACAGGCTGAGAGCAAAGACGCCCCCCGCCAGAAGGACCGACCAGGGCCTGAGTGGGCTTCACCTGCAGCAGGAGGGACCAGGGCTGGACCCCCGCCGCCCCACCCAGGACTTCCTGACAGGGACTAGGGAGGAGACGGTTGGCTTTCTCAAATCACCTTCGGGGACTGAGGATAAGATTAGGCACCCAGAGCCGGTGAGCCCACAGCCGGTGGGGGGGGGGGGGGGGGAGGTTGGGGGGGCGGGGCACCCGGGGCAGGGCACCTGGGGCAGAGGCCTGGGGTTGGGGGACCTGGGGCGGGGCACCTGGGGCAGAGGCCTGGGGTTGGGGGACCTGGGGTGGGAGGCCTGGGGTTGGGGGACCTGGGGTGGGGCACCTGGGGCAGAGGCCTGGGGTTGGGGGACCTGGGGTGGGAGGCCTGGGGTTGGGGGACCTGGGGCGGGGCACCTGGGGCAGAGGCCTGGGGTTATGGCGCCTGGGGTGGGAGGCCTGGGGTTGGGGCGCTTGGAGCAGGAGGCCTGGGGCGGGGGCACCCGGGGCAGGGTCCCGGGCAGGAGGCCTCACCGTGGACACGCAGGGTGGCCTCGCTCCGCTGGCTGCCGGCCACGAAGGCGTACTTCCCCGCCTGAGTCCCCTGCGCGCGGGGAATGCGGAGCCTGCGCGTGAGACCTTCTTCCTCAAAGGTGACTCCGTCCTGGGAGCCGAGCTGCCAACCAAGGGCACGGAGGAGCCCGTCACCCGGCCCTGCCCAGGCCCTAACCGGTGGGCCAGGAACAGCCAGGGCCACGGCAGGTGGGGGACGTGGCCCAGCCTGGGACGGTGCCGCTCTGCGCCCACCCGCAAGCCGCACAGCTGGGGAGCCCGTCCCGCGGGGCGCCAGGGCCCGTGCTCCGACCCCCGTGACGCCCACCCTCCTGGGAGGATGTGCGGGGAAGAGCGCGGAGGTGGCGGCCGTATGACACCTCGAAGGACAGTAGATTCCAACGGGTGTTGGGACGGGACATGCATTTTTGATGGGGGGCACAGGAGGGGGCTGGGGGGCGAGTGGGGGCACACCCGCTAAACACCTACCCCGGCTACTTAGGCTTCTCCCGCAGTCAGGGCTTCAGTAAAATGAAGAACGAGAACTTTCTCACAAAGTCCCGACCCCCTAACTCTTCGCTGCTTTAGGGCCCGACCCCGACCCCTTCCCCCACCCCTGACCCCCTTCTCCCCACCCAGCCCCCCACCCAGTGCCCCCCTACCCCGCCAGCACCCTCTTCCCCCCAGCACCCCCCTCCCCATGCACCCCGGTGAGCAGGGCAGGGGGGCAGTACCTTGACTCCATCTTTAAACCAGGCCCCGGGGCCCAGGTCGCGGGTGAGGGTGCAGGAGAGCACAGCAGGCGCCCCGTGCTGCACTTCCGTGTCAGTCAGGCCCCGAGAGAAGTGGCCCAGGGGGCCTGGAGAGACACAGAGGGAGTGTGGGGTCCGGGGACCTCCCCAAGGCCCCCCGCCCAGACCGTGGCCTGCACTGTGCCCGGGGAAGCGCCCACGTCCTGCCCGCAGAACCAGCCCCTCCATTTGCTCAGCAGGGTTTCAGCTGGTGTAGAGGACCCCGGGGTGCAAAGCGGATGAAGGCCCCCTCCCCCCGCCCTCTGAGAGACCCAGAGACCTCTGAGCCTCGCGGCCTGGAGCCCACCTGTACAAGGAGGACGAGGCTGCTCGACCCAGTCATCCCAGTCCCCCCAGACTCCCCCGACTGGAGCCTCTCCCCTGGGAGATACCCACCTCGGGCCTCCGTGGAGAAACCGCCAGTGCCAGGCTTGGATCTGGATCTGGGACTCTGGGTGGCATCCCTCCCCTGGCCAGAGATGTCTGACCTGCCCTCCAGGCCACCTCTCCTGCTGCCAAGATGAGTCGGGGGCTCCCAGCTGCGGTCTCCGGGCAGAGTCACTCCTCGGCTCTCTCTGTCCTCTCCCCACAGCGGCTGCCCCGGGCCTCTGGCCTCCTCTGCTCCCCTTCTCTTGGCTGTTCCAGCCTCCACCTCTGTCTCTCTTTGAGACCAGCTGCTGAGCTGGCCAGGCCTCCTGTCGGACCCGCCTGACTCTCCTGCTCCCCATCCCTCATGTCCCTCCAGAGCCCCAGGACCCTGGGCCTTGTCATTCTCAGCCCCAAGGGATCTGTGATGCCCCAGGGACCCCTGATGCCCCAGGGACCCTCTATCTTCTCTTTGTCCTTTGTCTAGCTGGAAGTCCAGGCTCTGGACGCCCCCTGACCTGTCCATAGAGTCCTTTCTGCCAAAAGTACCATCGAGGCCATTCCAGGCTCCCTGAGGTCCTAGATCCCCAGGTTTTCGGGGGAGGCCATTCTCCCTGTCACTAGAATCCCTCTTATCCAGGACGCCTGAGTCCCCTGGGCCACTAGACCTGCCCCTTCCAGGACCTGAACCTTTGCTATCCAGGAACCGTGGGCCTTGACACCCGGCAGCCCCTTCTTGGCCCAGAGCACCTTTCCTGCCCCTGGAGCCCTCCAGCCCTTCATGGATCCCGCTGAAAGTGGCATCTTTCTCTTGCAGAGATCTGGAAGCTCTAGAGCCTGGGGCCTGACTCCCGGCACCTGTGCTGCCTGGGCCCAACCCCTGGTCTTCCCCGCCTGGGACCCCAGTGTGGCTTGCCCCTCGCCCACCAGCAGAACCTTCCCCAGGCATCCAGCTGCTGTCCAGAACCTGGCCTGTACCCACTGAGTCCCCCCGTGTCGCTCCCATCCCTCTGCCTCCCACCTCCCCCTGAGGTGCCAGTCCCCCCGGGCCAGCTGCTCTACCCCTGTCTGCTGTCCCTGGGCCTCCTTTCCCGAAGTCCTGCTCATGTCCAGATTCCAGAGCAGCTGCCCCTGCCCAGGTCTCGCCCTCTACTCCCCCCTGACCATCGAGAAACCCAGGAGCCCTCGAACCACCTGCCTTGCCTGCAGACCTGCCCTCCCTGCTGGGAGCCTCTCTGTCCCCACGAGATCCTGGGGTCCCAGCAGCACCTTGCCACTCTCTGACTCCTGATTTTCCCACAGAGCCAACAGCCCCCACTGCCTCAGGAACCCCTGAGGTTCCGGAGCCCTCGAGACCCTTCTTGGAGTCCTGCCCATCTGAAAGAATCTGTGGCCCTCCTTGAACTCCCAGCACGTCTGGGCCCCTTGGGCTGTCCCTACATGTTGTGCCATCTGCAGTGCCCAGCGTTCCAGCCATCCTAGATCCCATTCCGGGTGCTGCCCCTTTCACGGGTCCCATTCCTCTGGCTTTCTCTGAACCATCCTTGGAGCTTGTGCCACCACCAGACCCCTCTGACGCTGTCCAGTACTTTGACCCGTGCCCTGTGGCTTCCTGGCTTCTGGGTCCACCCTCATATCCCAGTCCAGCCTGTGTGCCTGTTACTCCAAACTTCCCTGACCCATCTCTGTAACCCACCTCACCTTCTGACCCTATTTCTTCAGGTCCTCCTGAGCCTCCCCTATAATCTGCCTCACTTCCTGACCCCAGTCCCCTAGCAGGCCCCAAACCATCCCTATAGCCTGCTTCACTCCCTGACCCAATTACCTGAGAATCCCCCAAGCCATCACCATAACCTGCCTCACCCCCGGACCCGATTCTCCCAGGACCCGTCAAACCACCCTTATAACCTGCTTCACTCCCTATCCCCATTCTCCCAGGACCCCCTAAACCATCCCCATAGCCAGCTTCAGCCCCTGACCCCATTCTCCCAGGACCCCCCAAACCATCCTTATAACTTGCCTCACCCTTTATTCCCATTCTCCCAGGACCCCCTAAACCATCTCCATAGCCAGCTTCAGCCCCTGACCCCATTCTCCCAGGACCCCCCAAACCATCCTTATAACTTGCCTCACCCTTTATTCCCATTCTCCCAGGACCCCCCATACCATCCCCATAGCCGGCTTCAGCCCCTGGCCCCATTCTCCCAGGACCCCCCAAACCATCCTTAGAACCTGCCGCTCCCTCTGACCCAATTCTCCCAGGACCCCCTAAACCATCCCCATAGCCGGCTTCAGCCCCTGACCCCATTCTACCAGGACCCCCCAAACCATCCTTAGAACCTGCCACTCCCCCTGACCCCATTCTCCCAGGACCGCCCAAACCATCCTTATAACCTGCCTCACTGCCCATCCCCATTCTCCCAGGACCCCCCATACCATCCCCATAGCCGGCTTCAGCCCCTGGCCCCATTCTCCCAGGACCCTCCAAACCATCCTTAGAACCTGCCTTACCCCCTACTCCCATTCTCCCAGGACCCCCCAAACCATCTCCATAGCCTACCTCAGCCCCTGATCCCATGCTCTCAGGACCCCCAAAACCATCCTTATAACCTGCCTCACCCCCTGACCCCATTCTCCCAGGACCCCCCAAACCATCCTTATAACCTGTATCACCCCCTGACCCCATCCTCCCAGGACCCCCCAAACCATCCTTATAACCTGCCTTACCCCCTGACCCCATTCTCCCAGGACCCCCCAAACCATCTCCATAGCCTACCTCAGCCCCTGACCCCATGCTCCCAGGACCCCCCAAACCATCCTCATAACCTGACTCACCCCCCATCCCCATTCTCCCAGGACCCCCCAAACCATCTCCGTAACCTGCCTCACCCCGCATCCCCATTCTCCCAGGACCCCCCAAACCATCCTTATAACCTGTCTCACCCCCTGAGCCCATTCCCCCAGGACCCTCCAAATCATCCTTAGAACCTGCCTTACCCCCTACTCCCATTCTCCCAGGACCCCCCAAACCATCTCCGTAACCTGCCTCACCCCCCATCCCCATTCTCCCAGGACCCCCCAAACCATCTCCATAGCCTACCTCAGCCCCTGACCCCATGCTCCCAGGACCCCCCAAACCATCCTTATAACCTGACTCACCCCCCATCCCCATTCTCCCAGGACCCCCCAAACCATCCTTATAACCTGCCTCACCCCCTGACCCCATTCTCCCAGGACCCCCTAAACCATCCTTATAACCTGCCTCACTGCCCATCCCCATTCTCCCAGGACCCCCCATACCATCTCCATAGCCGGCTTCAGTCCCCGACCCCATTCTCCCAGGACCCCCTAAACCATCTTTATAACCTGCCTCACCCCCCATCCCCATTCTCCCAGGACCCCCCAAACCATCCTTATAACCTGACTCACCCCCCATCCCCATTCTCCCAGGACCCCCCAAACCATCCTTATAACCTGCCTCACCCCCTGACCCCATTCTCCCAGGACCCCCTAAACCATCCTTATAACCTGCCTCACTGCCCATCCCCATTCTCCCAGGACCCCCCATACCATCTCCATAGCCGGCTTCAGTCCCCGACCCCATTCTCCCAGGACCCCCTAAACCATCTTTATAACCTGCCTCACCCCCCATCCCCATTCTCCCAGGACCCCCCAAACCATCCTTATAAACTGCTTCACCCCCTGACCCCATTCTCCCAGGACCCCCCAAACCATGTTTATAACCTGCTTCACCCGCCATCCCCTCTCTCCCAGGACCCCCGAAACCATCCCCATAACCTGCTTCACCCCCCATCCCCATTCTCCCAGGACCCCCCAAACCATCCTTATACCCTACTTCACCTCCCATCTCCATTCTCCCAGGACCCCCCAAACCATCCCCATAACCTGCCTCTCCCCCCATCCCCATTCTCCCAGGACCCCCCAAACCATCCTTATACCCTGCTTCACCTCCCATCTCCATTCTCCCAGGACCCCCCAAACCATCCCCATAACCTGCCTCTCCCCCCATCCCCATTCTCCCAGGACCCCCCAAACCATCCTTATAACCTGCCTCACCCCCCATCCCCATTCTCCCAGGACCCTCCAAACCATCCTTATACCCTGCTTCACCTCCCATCTCCATTCTCCCAGGACCCCCCAAACCATCCCCATAACCTGCCTCTCCCCCCATCCCCATTCTCCCAGGACCCCCCAAACCATCCTTATACCCTGCTTCACCTCCCATCTCCATTCTCCCAGGACCCCCCAAACCATCCCCATAACCTGCCTCTCCCCCCATCCCCATTCTCCCAGGACCCCCCAAACCATCCTTATAACCTGCCTCACTCCCCATCCCCATTCTCCCAGGACCCCCCAAACCATCCTTATAACCTGCCTCACTCCCCATCCCCATTCTCCCAGGACCCCCCAAACCATCCCCATAACCTGCCTCATCCCCTGATCCAGTTCTTCCAGGACCCCCGAAACCATCCCCATAACCTGCTTCACCCCCCATCCCCATTCTCCCAGGACCCCCAAAACCATCCTTATAACCTGCCTCACCCCCTGACTCCATTCTCCCAGGACCCCGTAAACCATCCTTATAACCTGCCTCACCCCCCATCCCCCTTCTCCCAGGACCCCCAAAACCATCCCCATAACCTGCCTCACCCCCCATCCCCCTTCTCCCAGGACCCCCCAAACCATCCCCATAACCTGCCTCACCCCCCTTCCCCATTCTCCCAGGACCCCCCAAACCATCCCCATAACTTGCCTCACTGCCCATCCCCATTCTCCCAAGACCCCCCAAGCCATCCTTATAACCTGCCTCACCTCCTATTCCCATTCTCCCAGGACCCCCTAAACCATCCCCATAACCTGCCTCGCCCCCCATCCCCATTCTCCCCGGACCCCCCAAACCATCCCCATAACCTGCCTCGCCCCCCATCCTCATTCTCCCCGGACCCCCCAAACCATCCCCATAACCTGCCTCGTCCCCCATCCCCATTCTCCCTGGACCCCCCAAACCATCCTTATAACCTGCCTCACCTTCTATTCCCATTCTCCCAGGACCCCCTAAACCATCCCCATAACCTGCCTTGCCCCCCATCCCCATTCTCCCAGGACCCCCCAAACCATCCTTATAACCTGCCTCACCTTCTATTCCCATTCTCCCAGGACCCCCCAAACCATCCCCATAACCTGCCTCGCCCCCCATCCCCATTCTCCCAGGACCCCCCAAACCATCCTTATAACCTGCCTCACCTTCTATTCCCATTCTCCCAGGACCCCCCAAGCCATCCCCATAACCTGCCTTGCCCCCCATCCCCATTCTCCCAGGACCCCCCAAACCATCCTTATAACCTGCCTCACCTTCTATTCCCATTCTCCCAGGACCCCCCAAACCATCCCCATAACCTGCCTTGCCCCCCATCCCCATTCTCCCAGGACCCCCCAAACCATCCTTATAACCTGCCTCACCTTCTATTCCCATTCTCCCAGGACCCCCCAAACCATCCCCATAACCTGCCTTGCCTCCCATCCCCATTCTCCCAGGACCCCCAAAACCATCCCCATAACCTGCCTCACTGCCCATCCCCATTCTCCCAAGACCCCCCAAGCCATCCTTATCACCTATCTCACCCCCTGGCCCAGTTCTCCCAGGACCCCCCAAACCATCCCTGTGACCTGCTTCCCCCCCTGAGCCCATTCTCTCTGGAGCTCCCCAAGCCTTCCTATGGTCTACCTCGTCTACTGATCCCATTCCCCCAGAACCCCCAATACCAGCCTTATAACCTACCTCGGCGCCTGAACCCCTTCCCCCATGGTCTCCTGAGCTGTCTCTAAAGCCTGCCTCCCCCCCTGGCCCCAGCCCCCCAGACCCAAGCCCTTTTGACCTTCCTCTATAAGCTGTTCCGCTTCCAACTTGCTGAGGCCCTTGAATTCCTGGCCCACCGTAGCCTAGGGTGTCAGCAGACCCATAAGGCCCCTGGCTCCCAGAACCGTCCCCAGCATGAGGAGCGAGTGCCCTGGGGAACCTGGTACCATCCCAATGATCGGCTCCAGCGGCAGAGGCCCTAGTGCCAAGGTCCTTGCTCCCAACCCCATCATTCCCGTCGCCTCCGGCCTTCAGGTACCTCGGATCCGTGGCTCCTGCTTCACCAGAGCCATGCTCGTGGCCTCCTTTTCCAGAGGCCCCTGAGGCTCTGAAGTCCCCATAGTCTCCAGGCTGACTCCCGGGCCTTATTCTTCCAGAGACCCCCGATTCTGCCTCCGCGTGTCCCTCCCCAAGAGCCTCCGTTGTTGCAGAGACCCCATAGCCACCTCCATCCGCAGACCCCGCTGCGCCGGGACTCCCTAGGCCACCCCTGGAATGAAGCCTTCCCCGGGGGCCGCCCTCCCCCGGGCCTCTGGAGGCAGCCTCGGCCTCCGCGGGCATCCCGGAGTCACCCGCGGGCCCTCTGTCAGGGCCACCTGAGCCACTCTGGAGACGAGCAAACCTCCCCGACCCTCTTACTGCAGGCCCATCACTGTCTTTCTTTCCAGACCACGTTCCGCCAGGCACCCCCGAGCCATGCCTGTAACCACCCTCTTCCTCAGACTCTGTTCCCCCAGGTGCCCCAGAGGCAACCCCACGACCCGTGCCATCGGCAGATCCCATTTCCCCCGACACGGCCGAGGCACCGCCGTAGCCAACGCGGTTTTCAGGGCCTGTTCGCCCAGCATACCCGAAGCCGTCGCCAAACCTCGATTCCATCCCTCCTGGGCCCCCTAAGCCGTCCTTGTCATAGCCTGTCTCACCTCTTTTCCCTCTGGGCATCCCTGATCCGTTCCCGAAATCTGGCCCAGAGCCCATTGCTCCTGGACCTCTCAGTCCGGGGTCTCCTAGGGCCTCCCCAGCCCCCAGAGCCCCCAGGCTTGGAGACCCAACTGGCCTGTGGCCTCTGCTATCCACCCCCTGTCCAGACCCCATCAGTCCAGCCTCCTGGGCACCACCTGCCCCACCTTGCCCTTCTCCAGACCCCAACATGCCAGGCCAGTGGGGGGCCCCGCTTTTGCTGAGGCTGGCCCCTGTGTCATCCCAAGGACCTGTGCTCTCAGACTCCATTCTTCCAGCACCCGCTGCTCCCCGCTGACCTGCTGGCCAGCCTTGGGAATACTGGAAGCTTCCAGAGCCACCCCCTGCCTCACCCCAGCCCCCCGCTGTCTCCTGGCCTTCCCTTCCCCCGAGCCCCTGTAGGCCCTTTTCCCAGCCCCCGGGGCCTCCTGGGCCTACAGGGCTGCTCTGGTAGCCGTCCCTCCCGCCCGCTGACCTCCCTGGGCCTTGATCGGCTGCCTGTAGCCACTCCTCAGCTTTGGCCTCAGGCCCCCCTTGTCCCAGGAAGAACTTTCCGCTACCAGGCTTTGAGGGCTCCTGGGAGTTCTTTCCTACAGATCTCTGCCCTCGAGATTCCTCAGGCTCCCACAAGCCCCCTGCTTCCCCATCATCAGCACCTCTGCCTGCCCGAGGGCCCCAGGACGCAGGGCCTAGGCCTATCTTGGAGCTAGAAGCTCTCTCTCCGGGATACGCCCGGGCCCCAGGACCACCTGGCCCACTGCTGTCCCCAGCTCCCCCCGGGCCGGTCCCACTGCCCCACACTGTCCTTGTGGCTCCTTTCTGTCTTTCCCTGCTCGGGTCCCCCCTCCCTCCACCCCACCCAGGCTCCCTGCCGGCAAAATCTCCATCACTTCCTCTTCTGACCAAGAGCCCCCAGGACCAGACTGGGATCCCCTCGGGGCTGTCTCTCCTCTCCCAGGTCCCAAAGGAGCACTGCAGAGTCGGTCCTGGCCATGCCTGTGCAGGTGACTCCCATGGTCCTCTCTGGACTCCATTCCTTCCCGGCTGCTCTGCAGTCCTCCCACCTGAGGGTGCCTGGACTCGGCCTCCCAGCCTCCTGCCAGCCTCCCGCATCTGTCCCCATCACTGTCTCTGCTGAGATCTTGCTGTTGACCTTCCACGAGGCCCCACCCTGATTCCACGCCCTCTCCCTGTAGATCGGGGCTCCCAGGAAGGCTTCGGCCCCAGCCTCCCTCTGCGTGGAGCTGATTTTCCCCAGAGGGAGTGGCTATGCCTCTGTCTGCTTCCAGAAAGCCCTTTCTGGCCTGCCCAGGGTCCCAGGCTGAGCCATCTGTCCCATCACTCCCTATCAGGGAGTAGCCATGTCCACCGAGGCCACCTGTCTCAGGGCCAGCTGTGAGTGGCAGCCCAGAAGCAGGTCCAGCCCCATTGAGGTAGCCCTCCAGGGGGCCCTGCTCTCTGAGTTCCCCACCCTCGCCACTGAAGCTTCTGGAATCTCCTGCTTCTGAGGCCCGGGCCCTTCGTGCTTGCAGCTGATGGTCAGCCCTTGTGGGCAGAAGGCTTTTATCCTTTCCAGCTTTGGTGAGAGGTCAATGCCCCCATAGAGAGACAAAAGAAAAGACCCGTTAAATCAGGCCAAGGCACCTGTCTGACCCCAACTGCTTTGCATGACCCTTAGTTTCCCCAGTAGAGCAAAGCTGACCATCTCAGAAGGAAGCCAGGGCGTGCCAGCCCATTGATAGACGAATCCTATCAGCACCTCCCCCAGCCCTGTACCCACAACCACCCTGCCCCACTATGTGGCTCATAAGTACTTTTGGAGAAAAATACATAACCTAAAACTCACGAGGTTATCAAACCGCCGTGACCAGTTACATGATTTTTAAAAGGTCTGTGTGCCCCACCGTCTGCCTTACAAATGCCCACTTTACAGGTGCCTGGGATGACCTTGAGCCCAAATCCCTAGGGGGGGTTGAGGGAGCTCTTTGGCCTGACCCAGGGACTTCTCGTCCTACTGAACCTGGGCCAAGCCCTGGCCAGGACCCTCAGGCCCTTGGATCTGCGCCCACAGAGGAATCGCAGAAGCCCAGCGGAGCACACGTCCCAGAGGAGGACTGGGCTGGCTGGGCAGGGCCAGCATCGCAGTGGGGCAGGGACAGGTCTCAGGAGCCTTTCTCATTCTCAGAGGGAAGAATCATCTCAAGCGAATGACTGGCCCAAGAAGCCCCTGGCCCTGGCCTCTTTCGTGTCCCCCCCACCCCCCGCCCCGGCCCTGAGTCTTGCCTTGGTACGGACAGGGAAAGACAGAGGGATGAACCACTCACCACCTCCAACCACCAGCCAGGCGCTAGAGCCGTGGAACCCAGTGCTCAGCGAGTAGGGGCCCATGTCTGAGACACGGACTCCCTTTACCACCAGCCGGTGGGTCAGCTCGTCGGGGGACACAGACACTTCGTATCTGTCGCTGGGCTGGAGCGGCCGGTGCCGGAAGCTCCAGGCGGCGTGGGGGCAGGGGCTGGAGAGAGTGCACTCGAAGACCGCATCACCCTGCTCTTCACAGTGGGCCTCGGCCAGCGGGACCACCACTCTGGAGGGGATGGCTGTCGGGGAAGCGGGAACGGGGGCGTCAGCTTGGCAGCCTGGCACGGCGTGAGCTGACACAGCGGGGCGGGGAGCTCAGAGGCCCAGGTCCTGACCGGCTCAGCCACAAACGTCCCGTGCCACCTTGGGCAGGTCACCTCCCCGCCAGGTGACACTTCCCAGCATAAAGCGGGAGGTGATCGTGAGGTTATGAGCAGTGAGCCTGTCCTTGGCTCTGGAAGTCTGTAATCCTAAACCCAGAGATGATGTCTGGGGGGACGAGATGGGGACGTGAAGGAAACCAACAAGCTGACGGCTGCGGCGCCACGCACGTTCTCTCCTCGGTCCTCTGACCACCGCCAACACAGGTAATGCTCTTCCCTTCCCCAAGTAAGGAAACCCGGCCTGCCCCGACCAAGAGGCAGCTCGGTCAGGGCCCCCTCCCGGGATGGCTGACTCCAAAGCCCCTGTCCCTCTCCCCTCGACCCATGTCGAGCCATGCCTGTAACCACCCCCTTCCTCAGACTCTGTTCCCCCAGGTGCCCCAGAGGCAACCCCACGACCCGTGCCATCGGCAGATTTCTCAGCCTCTCAAAGCCCCGTCCGGGCGGGCGTTCCAGGCCTGGAGATCTCATGCCCTCCTTCTTCCCCAACCTAGATTTAGAGCCATGTTCTTTACATCCCAACTGCTCAAAGCTTGCTTCCCCGGCCTGTCCTCCCAGGAGGGCTCTGGAGCGGGCAAGTGCTCTGGGGGTGGGATTAACACTCACGCAATGGGACAGAGAGAGAGGAGGCCGGGACCCAGGTGGGGAGGGTGCATGGGAGGCAGGGAGGGAAGGCTGCCATAGCACCTGGGTGGAGCTTCTTGCTGGGGAGTGTGGGAGTGGGAGGTGAGAGTCTGCATCTGAAAGGACCCAATGTGGACATAATTGGTGGCTCCGAAGGGCCATGGCTGGGACATTGTACGCCTGGGGCTGGAACTGGGGCAGCCCAGCTCAGCACCAAGAGAGCACCGACCTCGGACCAAGACTTTGGGAAAGCAGAGATCATTTCACTGTAAGCACCCGGCTGTGCATTCCTCTCCCTTACAGTCTTGGGGGGGGGGGGTTGCAAAGCACATTTAGCTCCACCCCGCCATGGCACTGACATGGGCCCCACTCCTAACGGATCTCCACTCTAACTTCTCCTGTGGGCGGGGGGGGGGGGCACCCACCGCTAGCATCCAGTTCGGTGGAGAAGATTTGCACATCCTCCACCTTGACCTGGTAAATGCCAGCATCCTCGAGGTGCAGGTCCCGGATCTGGAATTGGTAGCGCTTCCCCAGCCGCCGCAGGGAGTGCTTGGTCTGGTTGTCAAAGCCGTAGGGGACCATCTCACCATCCTGAGACCGATAAAGGAAGACGGGGGTTCAGAGCTGCAGTGGGTCCCCGGCACCTCCTGCCCCAACCCCACTCGGGCAGGTTTCTCCCACGGACCCAGGCACCAGACAACATATTGCTGGAACCCCACAGGGGCTGGGGAGGGGGTCGGGGGCTGGGGCAGAGAGCAGGGCTCAGAGGCCTTGAGAGCACGGAGTGTGCGTGAAGGCATCCGTGCCCTGGGAGTGTCCCTGGCTCTTACATGGAGTAAATCATCTGCAGGTGTCACACAAGAGACACCTGAGAGGGAGACCTCAGCTCAAACGGAATAGAGCAACCACCCAAGCAGCCCCGGGGTTCCCAGGGCACAGGGAGGCAACACCAAGGGTCCCCATTCAATGTGCTGGTCGCCAGCACATTCATTGTCGGAGGGAACAGGAGATTTTGCCCTATCACGTGTCTTCGGGCCTCTAGGAGACCCGGTAATCCACGCCCACGCCACGTCAGCTAGAGCCCAGCCCGGATAGATTTGCCACTTGCCAGAGATGAGCAATAACCCTCGGTTGCCTACTGTGGGCCGGGCACTGCTTTAGGTACTTGGGGACATCAGGGACTAAAACAAAGATTCCTACCACCCCCCTCCCCAGGGAGCTAAAATTCTACAAGGGACACAGACAAATGACAAATATCACAAGCAGATAAAATAACGTAGATTAGAAAGGAATAGAATTAGGGAGGGAAGGAAAGAGAGAGGAGGATACAGACTCAGAACACAGGATGGGGCTTGGGGGACTGGCAGTGTCACCACGGGGTGGTCAGGGAATTAGCCGTGTGGGTATTGGGGAAGACCAGGCCAGGCAGCAGGACCAGCTAGAGCAAAGAAACGGATGCTGGGCTGGGCGGGGGGGGGGGGGGGGGGGGGGGGGGGGGGAATGCACTTTCTCCCACCCCCCCACCCCCCACCCCCTGCCTGGCTAGAGAACCTGGTTGCTCCATGAGAGGTGAGAGGACTCTGTGAAATGTCTACACCAAGTTGGACCTCACTCCATCCAGGAACTCCAGGGGACACAGGACTCACCATCGGTGTATTTGAGTTGCTCCCAGAGGGGAATCCACGGGACCCACAGCTCCCCCCCCAACCCTGGGACCTGCAGCATCCCTGCAGTGTCACTGCACCCCGATCCCTCCCTCCTCAATGACTCCTCCTGCCTCACCTTACACAGGTAAATGTTGCTCCCGGAATACTTGAGATCCAGCTCCAGATCAAATGTTGCAACGCCCTCCTTGCTGACCCTGATGTGTCTCAGGTTGGAGACGGCATTAACGTACTAGGGAAGACAACCCCACCGGGGAGCTCTTTGAGCTCTCTCTTCGGGGCACTCCAAACCCTCAGAGCCCAGGTCCCCAGGTCCCACTCAAGCATGCATTTGCCCATTATACAGGTGGGAAGAAATTTTCCAAGATGAGACATCAGGTCAGGAAGTCAAGTGGGAAAGAGCCCCAGGTGTCCGGGTTCTCTGACAACATGGCAGGGCCTTTCTGTTCATACGCTGTTCCAGCCAACAAAAATTAATTGAGCCCCTAAAGTGTGCAAAGCCCTATGTTAAGGCAGTGAGAAAGCTCGGAGGACAGAAAACTGAGTCCCGGGACGTTGGATGAGCCACCTTCAAGGTGATAAAATACTATTTTCAAGATGATGAACACTCATTGTTTTGCTCTCCAGAAGACAAATTAGACTAATTAGACAAATTAGACTAGTTAGGTTAGACCCAGGAAGGAACTTCCTATACAGTTTATAGGACACTGGGATAAGCGGGCAACTGTGAGATCCCCTCCACTGGAAGCCTTTAGAAATAATACAGGTATCCAAGGCCTGGGGATGATGACAGCTGACGGGAAGCCCTTGCCAGGCGACAGGCGCGAAGCTAAGTGCTTCAAGTACATTCTCTCATTCATCGTCTCCTAAGAGGCAGGTACAACGATAACACCCATTTTACAGACAAGGAGACCAAGATGGGGAGGCCGTAACTTCCCCAATGCCCCAGGGGTTAGTAAGTATCTGAGCCAGATTTCAAAGCCAAAACGTTGACTGGAGGGCCTGGGTCCTCGGCCACACACAGCACGGGAGCTGGACGAGGGCAGGCCCCGAGCTAGGCCGCGCTCCAGGGCTGCGGCCCGGGCCAGGGTACCTTTGCCACCTTGTCCTCATGCTCCTTGCGCATCTCCTGCAGCTTGCGCAGCATGCCCCGGTAGTCCACGATGCCGTACTTCAGGCAGATCCGCTCGTAGTCCTTGCGGTCGGCCGTCATCAGAAGCTGCCACACCTGCTGCAGGTCCACCTTCTTCTTGGGAGGCGGGGCCCTGGGGAGTAGGGTGGGCAGGTCAGAGGCCAGGGGAGCCCCAGGGGCTGGTCCCTTGGGCCCGGCACCCCCCAGCCAAAGAGGCTGTGGGGAGCTTCTGCACTAGAAGAAAGGGACGGGGGTGCTGGGCTCTGGGACTGACCACTGTTGGGACACGATGGATCCAGAGATGGGCAGGGGTCGCCTTCACCCCACAGTGCAAACTTCCAGAGGAAAAACTCTGCTCCTAATACCTTGTATTGTGGATTTTTGAGAAGGATGGTGTGCAGATTATTCTGTTAGTTTAACACTGTAAAAAAAATCATCGTCCAGGTGGAGCACCCCATTTTACATATGAGTAAATTTCCACCCAGAGAGGAGAGATGATTAATTCAAGGACATAGAGCTTAAAGGCAACAGAACCACCAGGTCAGCTCTCTTCCTTCCTCCCCTTGGCTACCTGCAGTCTAGCTTCCTAGCCGGTGGACAGGAGAGCTGAGCCCCGCTGGTTTATGGATGTAGCTGGGGACCCTTCAGCCCTACTCCTGGACAGGCCCAGACCCACCTCCTCTTCAGGAGACTTCGGCAGTCCAACAGCTCCTTCTTGAAGTCTAGAAAAAGAGCAGGAATGAGGCCCCAAGCCCAGGGTGGGATTCCAGCGGGCTAATGCAGGGCTTTTCTGCAGCAGTGGGGGTGGGGCAATTGGAGGCGCTGTGGACCATGGCTGACAACCAAGCTGTGGACTGGTAATGATCCATAAGGTGCTGGTAGGGGCTTGGTCAAGTAGGGAGCCCCAGGCGAGGAGTAGCCCATTCCCCAAAGCCCAAGAAGATGTCTGGCAACCCTTCCACCTACCCTCCTGGGTTTCCTTGTGCCTCTTCCGACTCTTCCGAAAGCCAACTGGACCATCGGGAGGAGGAGGGAATTCATGTGGACAGATAGGGAGAGAAGTGAGACACACTGATGGCCTTCCTGAGAACCAGCTGAGTGCCAGGGCCCGGTCCGCCCGACTGTCCACAAGGGCAAGAGCTCAGCAAGAGCGATGAGCAGGGCGGAGGGTCTGTGCATCACAGGCTTCGATACCCAGAGCCCTAGCATGACCAAGGTGGAGCTGACCTGGTTATCATTGCACGCGGAGGGGGCCCGCTGACAGGTCTGCAGGGCAGGGGGTAGCAGAATGAGCGCCGTGACCGTAGCTGGCTGGTACTTGCCTTCCCAGCTTCCCTTGCCACCAGGAGTGGCTGTGTGACATGGTCTGGCCAATGAGATGTAAGCGCAAGTCTCCAAGGAGTTTCTGGGAAAGCTTTTGCTTTCTTGGTAAAAGGTCCAGATGTACCTGGGGCCACCTATTTCCCCTTCTCCCCCCCCCCCTTGCAGGTGGATTCAGTTTGGATCTGCAACAGCCATCTTATGACCGTGAGGCTACGAGCCAACGTCTTCAGGTGGCAGCGCGGTGGGACAGGAAGAGCCTGGCTGTCCCGTGACAGCCCTGAGCTGCAGCTTGAGCCTTGGACTCCAACATAGGACTCTTATCATGTGACATAACCAAGTGTCTTTATTTCCTGGGCTATTCGTAGTAGGGTTTTCTGTTACTTGTGGGCAAAAGCATAACCAATTGAAGGACTAGATTTGCTTTTCTCAAGAGACGTGTACCTTCCTGTTATCGTATGTCAACAATTAATTTAAAATCTGGAAACACGGTGCAGGCCAAAACAGACAAACAACCCCCGCCCCACACATGTCTGGGAAAGGATCTGGCCTTCCTACGACCTGTCTGCCCCCTCCCACGGGGGCCTGTACCAAGTATCCTTTGTACCTTGGAGAAACCGGGGCCCAGAGAAGAAAACGAAGCCCACTGAAGCAGTTAGCAGAAGGTTCAGGACCAGAAACCAAGCTCCAGGTCCTGCCCTCATTCCACGGGGTTAAGAGAATATCATTCAGAGCATCTGCAGCGGGGCATCTGCTGAGTGTGCGGCTTTTAAACCACATGCAGAGTTGGCATGTAAGTGGCTGAAGCCAAGGGCCCTGGCACCGGGTAGGACAGCAGCCTTGCTGTCCCTCTCTCCTTTCACCTCACCGGCTGCCCAGCCTCTGGGGCCTCTGAGGGCTCTCTGAGGAGAAAGCCAGGGTCAGCACCCCAAGCAGCGATGAGACAGGAGGACGGCAGGGGGACGAGCCCACCTTCGATGACCAGGAGCCTGGTGGCGCACGTGGCCTCTCCGTACACGTTCACTGCGGTACAGCGGTACAGGTCTGTGTCCTCACCCGTCAGCTTGTTGATCTGCAGGGGGGCCAAGGCCAGGGGAACAGGACTAGCACCCCCCCCTTCCTCCACTTGCTAAAACACGGCGAGAGGTTTATCCAGATGAGTAAGACGCAGCCCTCTCCTTGTAGAGCTCACGGTCTTCGTCAAGAAAGTCAGACCCCAAAACAAAAAACTGGATCATGACAGAGAGCAGGTGTACCATTGGCAGGTAGTGGGACAATGCTGGGTGGGGCGGCTCTTCAACAGCAGAGGCAACGGGATGTAGCAGAAAGAGCTGGCTTTTTCAGGTCAGATGGGCCTGGGCCTGCATATCCTCTCTGCCATGTGTTATGGGCTAGGGGACCTCGGGGAAATTACCTAACCTCTCTGAACCTTAGCTCCTTATAAGGTGGGGGTAATGATGACTCGAAAAGAAGTGGATGGTCAGGAGTAATCATATAATCTCTGTCAAATGTTTAGTCCGAGGACCAGGCCCAGCACATAGTAGGTGCTCAGTGACCGGTAGCTCTAACTATTGCCAACACCGGCCAGCATGGACGGAGAGCTCACTAGAGCGCAGGCGCTGGCTGGACACTCTACATAAACTTCTCATATTCATGACACCGTAAAGCGAGTACTGTTGTTCTCCCCCATGTAACAGATGAGTACGGAGTACGAAGGAAGGAACTTTCCAGGGCCAAGGTGGCTTCCTATGCCAGAAATCAGACTCCAGAGCTTGAGTCCGTAAGCTCCAGCCTCTCCACCTGTCAGGTTGTCAGCAGAGGTACCTGCGCGCCCGCCAGGCCCACCCCTGGCTCGGGCACCTGGAGCCACAGGACATTGCTGAGTGCACTCAACCCCAACTGGGAACATCTCCTACTGCTCTGGGCCGTTGGAGGCCGCCAAGGGGACCTTCAAGGGGACAGGGAGAGACACGGAGACCTGGGTCGGGGGAGAGCTGCAGATCTGACCTGTAGCACGTGCTCCTTGCTGCCAGGGGCGGAGGAGATCTGGTACTTGCTGGAGTTGCTGAGGGCCCCTTGGGTGCTCTCCCAGTGAACCTCCGGTCTGGGCTCCCCGCACACCACGGCCCGAAGGATGGCATTTTTCCCTGTGGTAGGAAAAAGGCGGTCAAAGGATTGGCGGCTTGGGCAGGCCCAACCGTATGCTTTACTGAGGCTTTAATGTGTTGTTTTCACGGCTCTAGGCATTCCAACTGTCCATTCCAAGAAGGGTGACAGGCCATGGTGCCCTGACTGAAGGACTCGTAAGATGCCAGGCGGCGAGCAGCAGTTATCAAGCACCCAAAGACAAATCCCCACCTGGTCTCTACATCGCGGAGTATGGGCTCCTTGAGGCCAAGATGCGGCTGGACTGCCCATGGTGGAAGGAGAGGCAGGCAGGGCTTGGGGTGGAAGAGTGTGTTTCTCTGCAAGTGGGTGAGGGAGAAGTCTAAAGGACTCTCCGAAGACTGGGAAGGGGATGCACCTTTGCCGGGGGGGGGGGGGTCCCATGTCTACCCTCGAGGCGGGATGATCCTGAGACACAGGGTTCTGGCCTCACAAAAGAGCCCAAGCCCCATCTTTGGCATGGAAGGCTGGAGCTGCCTACCCTCGGGAATCTCTTGGGCTCCCACCAGGAACCCCTCCACTGGGAGCAGCGCAGTTAAGACCCAAGGGCCCTTCCCAGTGATGACAGACAATCTCTCATGACCTCGTTGAGTGGGGACATAGAGTCAGACTTAGAAAAATAAGGCGCCGTGCTTTCTTTTATACCAGGATGACGTCAACTGAAAGGTACTGTAGGAACCCGTGATGGGGAAAGAATGCCCAATTCTCACTCCTTCCCCCAGAGGCCTTTGCTCCCATTACTTTCCTGGGCACTTTTCTCACGCGGCCCAAATGAACCTCATTTTAACAGTGTCTACAGCGGCTGCTCAGAGGCTGGGAGAGAGGAGGGGGCGAGGGAACACCACCACCTCTCCTGCTCCCCAGTTCGCATCGCCCACCCTGGTTCCCGGATCTTTCTTGCTTCAGCATATCATAGTACATCTTCACTCCCCACGCCCGTTCTGCCCCTCATGTCCCTGGACCTTCTGGGGACCCGCACAGGCAGGCACCCCCCAAACAGAGGGAGACACGGTGTGGCCTGGTGCTGGGCGTGGGGGCTGGGAGGCAGGCTGTGACACCCTCAGCAGCTGCCCTCCCGGGGCTCACCCTCCTGCAGCGCCATGGGGACGGGCTTCTGCTGGAAGTCTGGTGTGCTGCAGCCTTCGGGGATCTCGTCCACCAGCTGCCGGATGCTCACCCCATGAAGGGAAGACTTCTTGGCGGGCTTCCCTGGAGACGGTGGGGGAAAGCGAGATGAGCCCTCCCTACTCTTCCTCAAGGATGGCCCTTGAACACAATGGAGCCCTGACGCACATGCACCCAAGGAACGTGGGCCCCCCCCCCTCACTATCCCACCACTGGGCAGGATTGTGTCTCAGAGCTTCTGCCCGTGAGCAGGGCTTTGCGACTTTCTAGTGGAATCAGGCAGTGTGAATGGAGCCCCTGGGCAGTAGGCAGGGGGCTCCCAGGGCCTGGCAGCGTCACCGCGGTCAAGCTGGAGAAAGGAGAATGGGAAGGGGCTCCGTGGGGGGCTGTGCACGCTTCATTTAGGAAAACAAGGTAAAACCCACAGTTACGACTGGTAAAAACAAAGATATGGGTGAGTTCTGCAAATCTCTGAGCCTCCTCCTTCCCTCGCCCACCCCCCTCCTCGCATTGGAAGCGCCAGGGAGGGACGAGGGCAGGGAGGGGGTCAGCTCGTCTCTCACCTGCCATGGTGCAGGTGCCTCCTCCGTTACTGGGCGCCGCGGCTGATCTCCTGGGGACAGAGACAGAACGGCTGAGGGAGGTGCAGGCCGCTCTTCCTGCCACGCCCGCCCCGTGGGTGCCCGGCCCGTCTCTGGCAGGGGAGCTGGGCGCAGCCGCCTAACCCCACCCGCAGCACTGATCGGCGTCCTTCGAGTCACGAGGGGCAAAGCCGGCTTCCGGGACACAGGGCAGGGTGGGCGGGTGCCCGCTTGCACCCTTCCCGGGTCACCGAGCCCCCGGGCCGAACCTGCCACCTGTGCGGGTGGTGGCCTTTGGGGGGTCCCCGGGCCCCAGGGCACCCCGGCGGCTGGGGCTCAGCCTCCCCAGACTTCAGTTGATGCTCAGCCATGTGCAGCGGCCTCCCGGGGGGCGGGGGGCGGCTTTCCAGGGATGTGTGGGGCCTTGGCTCTGCCCCAGCTCGGGGCTGCCCAGCAGCGCCCCGCAGGCTCTGCCCCCGCCGCAACCAACTGGGACCCTTCTATCACCAGGTCTGGGGAAATCCCCTCGCTGGCTGCTCCCCGCTGTCTGCGCGGCCTGGCAGGCGCCTCATAAATCCATCTGCCCCTCGGGCGGCCCGTGAGTTACGGCGTCAGGTGAGCGCAGGGCCTGCGCCTGTGCCCCGCGCCTGCATCCCGGGCCCATCCTGCGCGGGCCCAAGGCCAGCGGCTTCCATTTTGAGGCCGGGTTGGCTGCCCGGGAGCCTCGTGTTCCGGACGGGGTCACGGGAGAGCACCTGCCCCCACCCACGGGTTTCACAACCGCCCACCCGCTGCCACCGCCCGCCCCACCGCCCGCCCCAGGTGGCCCCCACGGCCGCCCCGGGCACTGGAATGCCAGGCGCGCCAGCCGCGTTCTGGGGCGGTCACCCGGCGGGCTGCGCGGCGGCGGCGGCGGGGGTGGCCACGGGGAGCCCCCACCCGCAGACGGCAGCTGACCACGCGGGTGGGGGCCCGCGGGGGGCTGCGGG
Source organism: Canis aureus (assembly GCF_053574225.1). NCBI lineage: Eukaryota > Metazoa > Chordata > Mammalia > Carnivora > Canidae > Canis > Canis aureus. The sequence goes on along the minus strand of NC_135616.1, from coordinate 79,106,284 downwards.
GGGCTGCGGGGGGGCCCGCGGGGGGCTGCGGAGGCTGCGGGGGGGCTGCGGGGGGCTGGAGGAGGCTGGAGGGGGCTGGAGGGGGCTGCGGGGGGGCTGGAGGGGGCTGCGCGGGGCCTGCGGGGGGCTGCGGGGGGCTGGAGGGGGCTGGAGGGGACTGCCGGGGGGCTGCGGAGGCCTGCGAGGGGCTGCGGGGGGCTGGAGGGGGCTGCGGGAGGGGCTGCGGAGGGCTGCGGAGGGGGCCCGCGGGGGGCTGGAGGGGGCTGCGAAGGGTTGCAGGGGGCTGGAGGGAGCTGGAGGGGACTGCGGCGGGGCCTGCGGGGGGCTGGCGGGAGTTGCGGGGGGGGGGGCTGCGGAGGGCTGCGGAGACTGCGGAGGGCTGCAGGGGGCTGGAGGGAGGTGGAGGGGACTGCGGGGGCCTGCGTGGGGGCCTACAGGGGGCTGCAGGGTCCGTGGGGGGCTGCGGGGGGCCTGTGGGAGGGCTGCAGGATCAGCGGAAGGCTGCTGGGGCCTGTGAGGGGGCCTACGGGGGGCTACGGGGCTCTGTGAGGGGGCCTGCAGGGGCCGCGGGGGGGCTGCGGAGGCCTGTGGGGGGGCTACAGGATCAGTGGAGGGCTGCTGGGGCCTGTGAGGGGGCCTACGGGGGTCTGCGGGGGATGTGGGGGGACTGCGGGAGCCGCGGAGGCCTGCAGGACCTGTGGGAGGGCTGTGGGGGGGCTGCAGGATCAGCAGAGGGCTGCTGGGGCCTGTGAGGGGGCCTACAGGGGACTGCGGGGTCCGGGGGGACTGCGGGGGCTGCTGGGGCGTGGGAGCCTGCGGGGCCTGTGGGAGGGCTGCGGGGGGGTGCTGCGGGTCTGCGGGGGCCTGCGGGGGCCTGCGGTGGTGCTCTGGGGTCCACGGGAGCCTGCCGGGGGTCTGCAGAAGGCCTGCGGGGGCTCTGGAGTCCGCAGGGACTGCGGGGGGCTTCGAGGTCCGTGGGAGCCTGTGGGGGGGGGGGCCTGCAGGAGCCTGCGTCCCACCCCCCGCAGGTCCTGGGCACCTGCAGTGACTTGGAACTTAGCCCGACACCTGGCTGTCCCCTTGGTCGTCCTCCCAGCCTCGTGGCTCTCAGGCGCCCCGCCTGCCCCCCCACTCCTGAAGCGCACTGCCCACCCCGCTGCTCCCCCCCCTTGTGTCCACAGGCCCCAGCTGAGAAGGGACAGAGAAGCACTCCAGACAGGAATTTAGGGGCCTGATGTGAAGCCACCTTGACCCCCAGATCTCTGCTCTCTTCAGGAAGCCAGATCCGGGGCAAGGTTAGTGACCAGTGGGGTGAGAGATGGGCTGGGTTGGAGGGTTGGAGGGTTGGAGGGTAGGGGGATGTGGTTTCCATCAGAGGGAGTGGGAAGGAAGTGAATTCTCTCCTCATGGTTCCTTCCCTCTTTTGAGAAGAAATCCCAATTTTTCTCAGCATCAAACAGCAGTCGCGTCCTCACTCAGCCTGTCCCGTCACGACTCTGGGCCCTGGCGCCCCGGGCAGTGGTCCCCGTCTCCCCAGGCCCCCAGGCCCCCAGCCCCCGCCCCACCTGCCCCTCCGGGCAGCTGCTGCCCCCCCCTTCCAAACTGGTAGGGTTGAGGCAGGAAGAGCCGAGTGGGGTTTGTCTCAACTGCTTTGACCAGGTTATTAATCAAGATGGAACAAGTCCCAGGCCAGAGGTCCTTATTCTGGACGGCTAGCCAGGTGTCTAACCTGGTCATCCTTCCACACACTAAGCCAAACTGTGCCTGGAAGACCCGAGCCAGGACAGAACGCTGGACAGGACTTGCTGAAATTGTCTCTTCCAAATATCCTGGAGTCATTTAGAGGGTACTGTGCGTGCACCCATGGGGCTGTGCCTCATGCCCACCGCTGCCCCTTCCTGAGTAGAAAGGTTAGAGAGCATTCCCGCATCTCTCCTTCTGCCCTGCTCTGCCCTGGGTGGGTAGCTGGGTGCACGGTGCCCACTTACCTGGGTGCCCTGCCCACGTCCAGCCTCCTGAGTGCTCCCTCCTCCCTGTTCCCGCTGCTGCACACTGCCGGGGGCTCTGAATGGACTGCTGGTGGACGGGCAGTGCCGGGAGCAGATGTAGGTCACCGCGGACTCCCCAGGCTCCTCGGCCCCTCCCACTGCCCGCCTCCCGCCTCCTGCTCCAGCCCAGGCTTGGCAGGACAGCCCCCCTCGGCGGCGGTTAATGCCCTAGCCTCTGAGGAGGTCAGAGATGGAAGGGTCCTGTGACATTACCTCATCCAACTCCTCGGTTTGCAAAGCTGGGAGCTCTTAACTAGTGGCGTGGTTAAGTTTGTTCCACATCGCCTCATTTAGATGACCCTTTTTAGCAGTGATGGGGTACTTCATCCAAAGCCCTAATTTTGCAGCTAAGCTGATCCCTTGAGACCCTTGACATCATAAGTCACACAAATACATAAAGCCACTGCCCTCTTGGGAATCACAACTCAGAGCAGCAGTGTACAGGCAACAGGTTTTGGGAACCACACAGAAGAGCAAGATCCCAAAGGCTCTACTGTGGGGGTGCACTCTCCTGCTAGAGTGGGGCAGGAGGAGACCCTGGAAGCCGTGCAGCCAGGAGGCCTTCTTGGGGAAGGTGAGCTTTCTCGGGATAGAAAGGGGGGCGGGGGCTCGGCAGATGGTTGGGTTTTTGAGGACGTGTGGATGGAAGATGGGAAGTGGGGACAGGATAGCTGCTAATAGGTTTTCTTAAGGAGAGTGAAGGGGAAGCAAAACTCAGGAGATGAGATGAGAAGGTCACCCGGTCGGCTTCAAAGGGAGACCCCTGGGTACTTACACGGACTCATTAGCACACGAGCACACTGCCAGTTGTGTCGGAGCCACCTCCGCATGTGTTCTGAGAAGGGAGGTGTTTGACCCCTTCCACTCTGGGGTGTGTGCATGCACAAGTGTGGGTGTGTGTGCGCGTGTGCATCTATTTGTGTGTTCCCCTGTGTGTCTCTCACCCTAGGTGTCAGAGGCTGGTGTTTCATTTATTCAGTAAGTGTGTGTTGAACGCCTACCCTGTGTCGGGTCCTGGGTCTGGCACTGTGTTAGGCGCTGGGAACATAAAGGAAGGGAAGCAAAGGACCAGGCCTCCTTCTCGTGGAGCTTACAGTCTAACGGGTCAGACGCGGGCCGATTAGCCAGTTCTACAAACTGCAGCATGTGCTCCGAGGGAACCAGTAGAGGGCCGGTAGAGCTGGAGCTGGGAGCCCTGGGGCGGGAGGCCATGAGCGGAGCGTGTGGACAGGTGGGCTTGAGAAGCCGTTGGAGAATTTTGATCTCTGTCCTAAGGGCTATTGAGGTTTGTTTAAGTTGAAAGAGAGACAGGATCCAGTTTGCAGTTTTAGAAACTCCCTCTGGTGCAGGTAGAAAGGAATGGGGGAGAGTGGAAGTGGGAGGCAGGAGTTCAGCTCCCAGGAGCCTGGTCCAATAAAGCCAAGGTGTTCTTTCTGATGATAGGGGCCCTGGGCTCCAGGGGGCCTTCTGAGCCACAATGCTCCAGCGTCCCAGGAGGGGAAGAGGGAGGTTGGGAACATGGCCCATACACAGCCCTTCAGCATATTAGGTGCCTCCATGGCCCTCCAGGTAGCTGGTAGTTTCTTCCCTGAGGCCTGGGGATGGCGAGAAGACCACAGTCGTCATGCCTCCCTGCTCTGCTTTGTACCATCCTTGCATCCCTCTCATTGCAATAAGATGGAAATTTCAGGACTCCAAGCAACAAAAATGGGTCAAAGCGCTTTCATTCATCTTCTATCCTCTGTTTTTTTTTTAATCCTTTATGCTTTATGAAATGGAATGCCCAATAATATATAGCTGTGCCGGGCATGTTTAGCCATCTGCCTGAAGGTGAGAATCCTCAATGGTATGAAAGATCCTAGGTCAGACACTGGTGTTGCTTCTTGTGATTGGAAGCAGGTAACAAAGGGGGTGACGAGACAGCCCCTTGAGGGAATTTTCTGGCTACCTACCACTCAGGCCGTCGGTAGTTTTCTGTTCCCCAGTGATCTTCCCCAGGGCCCAGATTTTATCCAGTGGTAAAATGTTCACACTACGTCTCTCCATGATGTGACCTTATTATACCTTCTCATAGACTTTTTCTTTGGGAGATACAGGGATGAATTTGGGCCTTCGTTATTAAGGGAATATCCATGTCATGAATATGCAGGATTTGTGCATATTCATTCTTTTACAGTGACTTATGGGAAGGGCTCAACGACTTTGGGTAGTGAAATGATCACAATTTGTGATTGCTTCCTTGTCTCCACAAGAGGGAAATGCATTATTGTATGGCAGGAGCAAAGAGGCTTGGGCCCCATACAGGCCTCCCTCTAGGGGCCCCCTTACTCCCCATGGTATGCATGGGTCGGGTGGGATGATCCATGAGATCCTGGCCAATCTGAATCTTCTAGAGCCCTGTGACTTGCTGAGTGGGTTCCATGGCAAGGCCTTGCATACTTGGAAAGCAGGGTAATTTCATGTGACTCGGGAGAGAATCTGAATTCATTTACAGACTGCTACGGCCTCTATGTGTTTGTGTGCAAAACAGCTCTGCTTCAGCTGGACAAGTGTCCCTGAAGACTTTCTCCATGGGACCATGTCCTCTCTTGTTCCCACGGAGGTCCAGGTAGATGGATTGGGAGGGCATGGTTCTGCTCAAAGACACACACACAATGTCACTGACAGAGCTGGACTCTCTGAAAAGGTAGAAGGCTGCCTGCTGCCGTGTGGGGACGACTTCAGGAATTTTGACCCATTTCTGAGCTTAGAGCTAGGGCCCAAGAATCTATTTCCCAGTCCTGGCCCAGGAAGATGGAACTGAGAGAGTGGGGTGGGGACCCACAGTACCGTTCCCTGTGCTTCACAGCAGCCTCCCTGGGGTACACTCAGTGCTGCCCTTTTGTCAGCAACTCTCAGACACCGCCCCCCCCCTCCCCCCCCCCCCCCCCCCCGCCGCCGCCACCCCTGCACGGCTGCCTGCCTGGCCCTCAAGCCTTCCTGCCTCTAGCCCAGCCTACGGGTCAGCCTTAGTTCATGTCTTTCTCATGCACCTGCAGGTAGCAAATGTGCCCTGTGGAAACGAAGATCTTAGAGACCCAAAGGGCAATTTCATGCTTGCAAAGCCAGCTTTCATCATCAGAGCAATGTGTGTCAGGAGCTAAGCCTCTCATCTGAAAGGGTCGAGCCCAGGAGACCCTGCAGACCTGAGGGTCACAGAAGAGGGCCCTCTGGACCCCCAGGGAACAGACAGCAGGAGGAGTCCCCGCTCCAGTTTCCAGGAGGCCTTAGGCCACAATGGGCATTGGTCTACTGGGGTCATGCAGAACCTTCCAGAAGATCAGAGCTGGACAGGACCTTTGAGAGCATCTAGCAACAACACAATGCCAACAGCAGTACTGGACTCTTACAGAGCTCTTGCTATGTGTCAGACATTCTTCTAGGTCTTTGTATTAACTCTTAAATCTGCAGTCCTCACGACTAGCAATCTGTGGATCTACTCTACCTCCCTCCTTTCCGGAGATGGGCTTCTCTCCCGGCCTCAGGGCTCCTCTCTGCAAAGGAGGGAGGCAGGGTAGGTCCACACATTACTGTTGTTAATGGAGAGGAGCGTGACCTGTCAAAAGGCGGTGAACTGGGGAGAAGTCCCAATTGCCAAGTCATTCCAGAAAGCGGCTTCGCTGAGCTATCAGTCAGATGGTGAGGAGGCGAATAAACAAGTCCTGCTCGCGGAGGCGAACCTGCTCTGCTTCCTCAGGCTGCGTTTTCATACAGCTGCCTCTGTGTTACAGAGACACCGTCTGCTGTCATCGAATCACAGCAAATTACAGCACACATGGGGTCCCGAGATCCTGCGTGACATCATTATATGGGTTGTTTTGTTTAGCCACATAACAGCTCTAGGATGTAGATCCTTATTATGTCCATTTTACAGATAAGTAAGCCGAGTCTAAGAACGGCCCGACACCAGCGTCAGAGTCACACAGCTAGTAAATGACCGGGTAGGAATGTCAAGCAGGCCCTCTGACGCCATCACACTTCTGCCTCCTGGCCCAGCAATTCAGAACTTTAAAAATTAAATATAATCTAACACTTTGCAGCTTTCATGGCTGCATTCCTTTGACCATGAACCTCTTATCTTCAAAAGATAGACCAGGGCTTCTCAGACGTTGAGAAGGGCCCAACCACTTGCAATTTTTGAGCCTTCTGGTACTTTTTTTTTTAAGATTTTATTTATTTATTTATGAGAGACACACA